>NC_056731.1:1657242482-1657254982 GCF_019279795.1 Protopterus annectens | reverse complement strand
GGCAAAGGGACAATGCCCAAGTGGAGTACTGAATTATATTCCACTGTAGCCATGGTATTGGCTAAGGCAGTAGCAGCGCAGCTGATGTGCATGTAATTAGCTACTTAGGAACACCACTTGGTTATCGGGATAGCACATGTTACTGATCTGTAACGATTAAAAAGTTGCCTTGTCACACATTCAAACCATCTGTATCTATCTGTAGGACAGTACAAAACACTGAAAGATGAACTGAAAATGAGTATTATACTAGTCAATAACACCTCCGATTACTAAGAAGGTATGCATAATATGTAGTATGTCTGTGTATGTAGTACCTGTTCTGTAAGAGTTACAGTGTAATCAATGCATATAGTTGAAATAGCTATCTTGTAGCGATGTATTGTTGAGCAGTAGTAATGCTTATAGTATTCTATGTGTGTACTGCTGTAGGTCACACGGCAAACTCTGCATACACCACAAGGGATGATATGGGCTTGGAACCCACCAATTCGCTTCCAGCCGCTGTCAGTGTCAGGACTGGTCCAACAAGTATGTGCTATAACAGGGGATAATATATGTCAATATATTGTAACAGTTGACATATGTATGGGTGTATAAGTAAGATGAACACGTTAAAGGTGGGCTTACCATGCAAATATGGTGTGCATTGTAGGATATTGTGCCAATAACTGTGTAATGTACAGTATTTTAGGCAGATCTGTATTCTATTCTACATAGCAGTTCTGTTATGTTATGCAAACAGTAGTTATGTCTATTGGCAATTGCAATACTCAGTAACAGGATACATATAATTTGTATTCATCTGTCAGTTTAGCAGCATGATAGCAAAGATAATTGGAAGAGCCAGGTAACTATCCATGCACATAATACACATAATATCCACCTCTCTAGTATCATTTGCAAGCAATAACAGCTGTGCATGTGTACATGTTATGCAAATGTGTAATGACCCTTGTTACAGGGCTGGACCTCTCTAGTATCATTTGCAAGCAATAAGAGCTGTGCATGTGAACATGTTATGCAGATGTGTAGTGACCCTTGTTACAGGGCTGGTCCTCTCTAGTATCATTTGCAAGCAATAACAGCTGTGCATGTGTACATGTGAAGCAAATGTGTAGTGACCCTTGTTACAGGGCTGGGCCAAATGGCTATGTGCACACATACATAGAGTGGATATTGAGAGTAGAGACACACTGGTTGAACTACCAGGTTTGTGTAGCCCAAACTCTCATTGCCAACCTAACAGCGGCTAGCACATACTGTATGTAAGATAGTGCACAGCACTGGTAATGAAACAGGTTGCATATCATCTTTAACTCCAATGTAACATCTGCAGTAGGAGTGTAAGATGTAGGAGAGAGCTGCACATGTGTAATAGCCGCTTCATAGGTAATGGCTCACACTATCTGATTATATCCTGATCATGTTGATAGTGGCATTAGAGTCTATTGATACCTGACTCTGTTTGGAGAGTGGATGTCTGTGCCCAACAGAGCTCATGGTCCTGGTGGATATGTGAGTATATACCCAGAGAAGGAAAGAGACCTGTAGACACTTGCATCATCTGTAATCAACTAACAGGATGTGATGTGCTCCTCAGAGGAGGATAGCTGTTAAAGGTAGCTACAATGTTTCCGTAATAACCAGTGTTGTCACGTCCATAACACAAATATTTACATGTGAGCATCACTGTCTAAAGCATCTTCATAAGCAATATGTAAACTAAATACAGTACTTGGTACTTGTAGTAATGAATGGCCATACAGGCATGTCCACTAGTCAGCTACTGGTGTTTACTAATGCCAAGTTTGTGTATGTGGCCATCCTGGGGGAATGTAATCTATATGCCATGTACACTGCCAAACCCACCTAACACCATGCCCCACACATTGTTTGGGATGCAGCTACATGAGTTAGCTGGAAGGCAGCCCAGTCTACAGCCATGACTGGACTGGACAGTCATGAGGTGTAGGTTAACACATGCAGCTCATCAACACAACCAACACATACGCTTACCAGAACACATAAGGGCACCCACACACACTACCAGAAATCACACACATTGACAGACGCTTCTAAGTATCTGGCCAAACAAGTGATCCCCCCCTCCCCAAGCTGGAAGAGACAGACACCGAAATACACAAACTGTATGACATAGTTTGCATAATTGTGCCACAGCTCAGAACACATGGCTGGAAACATGCCCTACAGTACGCATTTGTGAATGCAAACTCTAGCACTATGTTACACACCAATCTATATGAGGGCATACATACTGTCAGCTGCCTGTCTTCCATGGTTAGCCTTTTACCCATACACTCAGACCACCTTTTGAACTATACACATGGCTCTGGCATATTCCATGTTGTTGTGCAGGACCTGTGATGCAGTAGCCTGGACAGCATGGAAACACATATAGGAACTGTCAGGTCTTGTAGCCCATGCAGGTATGTCCCAAGGCCTGGGTAGCATCCTGCCATTGGCCAGAATCTGCAGTACAGGGACAAAAGGATTGTATTCCACAATTGTCTAGTGTAGTGGTGCAAGTCAAAGAGTATCCAGTATCTGTCTACCTGGGATAACATGGTTGACAGACCATGATACTTTGCCAGACAGAGCCTGCACCTGTCACCCCTGCGAATCTGGATACTGCCTAGGGCTCATGCTTCCCCTATAGTGCCTTCATCATGCACAGTTCAAGTGAAGGTCCACTGCTGTTACAGGGACAGCCAAGCAATAAACTGCAGGTCTCACTACACAATGATACATGTCAGAAACACTATACAGACACACATATGTCAACAATCCCTAACATGGAGAAGATATCTGTGCAGTGGCTGAGACTTGTTTCAACGCTCTGGAAAGCACACCTGCATGACCATGTTATAACACATACCTCACCTCTTGGCCATTATCCTTTACTGGAACACACAGGCCGCAGGTGTGTCCATATTCCTGAAGGATATGTACACCTCACGCTAGTCGCACTTGCATAACTTCAGATGCATTATGCTGAGCAACTACCTTTGTGCTAAAGTGGAATTCAAATTGCACCTTGCGACAGATCATCCACTAGTACACCCCCATGCTAGCTGCACTTGCATAACATCAGATGCATTATACTGAGCAACTACCTTTCTGCCAAAGTGGAATTCAAATTGCAGCTTGAGACAGATCACCCACCAGGCCATGGATTTCCCAACTGTCATAATGTGCTGTAATGGGGAAGATTAGGTCTGAGACAGAACCATAATAATGGCTACTCTCAACTATTCCATAATGAACTGGGAAGGCTCCTCATGTACCAACACCTGCGCTCAATGCATGTTAGATTCCATTGACCCCACTGACGTGGATCACAGTAGTCACACAAACAGGGCTAACAGTATACTACACATAGTTAGTCTCCAATGCCAATGTTATGTTTCCTAAGAGCAGAGTGGTGACTGTCATGGCACCCATGCAGATGGACAATGCATGTGCAAATGCTGAATCCTACACAAATGAACCTTAAGCAGTCACATATGTGCAGTGATTGTGCCATTGAAACAGAACCAGGATTCAACCAAACACAAACAAGAAGGCAAACTAGTGGTACCATGCTTTAAACTGTACCACAGAAGGTAGTAACTGTTGCAAGAGTGAACACACATGAGTGTAGGTGATCCCTGGTCAGCCTCAGAAAGATGCAGATACACCATATAAAACCACACAAAGCTACTGTGAAACTAATCAGCGACATATTATGAGGCCAAGCACAGGGCATTCTATAGATGTGTCATTAATCGTAATGGCAATGACAAGTCCTGCCGTGCTGCACAGCACTACGGCATGGGAAGTACTGCACCTACAGAAATACCACCCGTTCATCCAGATAGGGTCTTGGAGAACCTAAACCCACTCCCACCTCCCCCCACAACAGGTACACTTAATAATATATCCATGTACACTACAGGGCCCCTGTAATAATGAATATGCAGGTACAAACTGCACTCTCTAAAGCCATTAAAGCCATGCATACAGCTTTCAGGGGATCTGTCAACATCCCAGGGTGTATCCTACACAAATGTAAGAACATTCAGCTATCCACATGCATTTCATGTTCAATCATAGCTCCAGGCCAGGCTGTGTACACACCAAATGGTGCACAGCAACAGTTACCACACCCCACAAAGGGGGAGACACCATTGATAATGGGAAATAGTGCACAACTACCCTGCTGAGTCTGGTCTGTAAGGCCATGAACCGTGATCAACCTATTTGATGCAATCGGTACAGATGTATATGACAGTAGGGTTGATTCACACTGCATATCATGACCTTGCCAGGTCATAGGACACCATCACCCATACTGTGTTCCAGCTACACTCAGTAAATAAGGTGTATATTCCTATGTTACAGGAGTGGTTAGCAACTGGACTGCTGGCAGAACCAACACTACAGAAGGTGTCTGACTAATACACGCACATCAAACCAGTGCCAGCCACAGTAATACAGGGTTCATTCCTGGTACTCCCCCTCTTTGTTTTCACAGACTAACACAGAAGGCATCAGGCTATTGATGTTTGCAAATGACTATGAACTAGGAGCAATAGTCAACTCAATGTGTGCTGTGTTCAACATACAGAAGGGCCTTAGTTTGTCAGATGTGTGGTGTGTGATGTATGGCCACAATCTGACAGCTAAGTATTGCATTGTCATCCCCTATGTTACAAACCCTGTACCCATGAACTACCACCTAGGCAGCGGTCAACATAATGGCAACTGTGTGTATGGGATGCAGCTGGACAGTACTCTTTCCTTTGATAGTTACTTCACCACACCAGACAGGTAGTCATATGTGGCACCCCTAATCATGACAGGATGCCATCCAGGAATATAGAGATATTGCTCAGCCATACTCAACACCCATGTGACCCATAATAGATCACATTTCCTTTAATGGTTATTGCCTATGTGTAGATGGCCTACACTGCCCTTCCCAATCACTAGCTGCACTATGTAGCATGCAGCCTACCCTGAATAAAGCCATGTCCAACCCAGAGGTGTTGGACATGCTACACTTAACACATCCTGATCCCAAATAAACACATACTTCATGGACATCTACTTTTCTAGTACAAGGATCATAATATCCTGACAGATCTCTGTCCCATGCACTTAACATACTCTTGCTATGCTATGCATCCCTGTCCAGGGAAGCTGTGCATCACCCCTCTCTGTGACATGGTGTGATGACTGCATACCAAATATATCAGTAACCCTGTGGATCAGTTCTGTGGCGCTGCTTGAACTGGCCACTGAAACTTACCTGTCTGTTGCCTACAGCTAGTTAACCTGTCTGCCTAGCCTCATAAATGGCCCAGGGCATATAGCCTACTAGATCACTATGACCATACATGCTAAAGTTGATATCCAACCCTGAAAATACCATCAGGCTAGCTATTGTCCCATGTGTTACACATGTGCAACACAGGCAATACATGGCAGTGCCATGCAGATGTATATGGCAAAACACATACATGCTTGCAAGTCTGCAGGGTCACAGGTCATGTCCCTAACGGCTATGTATGACTATATATGTGACATATACACAGCATTAAGGTTGATTGCATTAATGTGAACACATCCAGGCATGTGCTGATAAGTAAAGACACCACTACAGGCAAACAGACATGCCCATGTCAAGACAACAGCCACATGGTGTATGAGCAATGTCATCACATGACACACATATATGGCGATAACATCACATCACCAGTAAGTGTCAAATGTGTGTGACTTATACATGTCAGTGGTGTTAGTGTCATGTAGATTTGCAAAGACGTATTTGTAATCTTAATAAATGTGATACACATGTATGTTCAGCTGTACTTCTGTACATCTCTGTGAGTTACTGTGACCTGTCCCTATCATTATGTCTTCCAGGTATGCCACGTAGCAGACTGCCAGTGTACAGCCACTTGGAGGATGAGTTCCTTGTCCCATACCGCCTCGACAACCATACAACACTCTTCAACCGTGTGCCACAGGCTGCACAGCAGTGGGATGCCCTGTGGGAGCAACTCAGCAGGAGGGTAAATGACGTTGGCAGTCACAATCGCACCTATAAGCTGGTGAGCTGACACTGCACTGACCTCATACGACAGGCGAAACAGCATGCTAATGCAATTGCCAGGAAACAAGGTGCAACAGGTGGGGGTCATTAACCCAACCCCCACTCACACGTACCGAGGAGCTACTGGCCAACCTGGGGACACCTGCAGACCTCCATCCACAAGCTTTAGCTGGTATTGTGGAGGTGGGTGTCTCTCAACCAATTAGCCTGGAGTTGCCTGGTAAGTCACTACTGCACATATAACACAACTATAATTCACATAGTTATATGTGTTACTGTACAATATGTAATGTAACATCATATGCAAGGCATGTATGCATGCATGCCACATACTATAGTCTGCTACTCTATGTATACACAGATGTGCATACCCCATAGTATAGTGTATTGTACTGGCTTATGTGCTAACATGGACATTGTACACTGTAGCTATCACGCAGGTGTGGATAATGATCTTACTGCTGTGACACTCCTGTTTAGGTACCTCTGGCATTTTGTAGTGACAGCAGCCTGTGTCAGGTGAGATTGTTATGATTTACCAGGCTTGATAATGCACGGAACATATTAATTGCATGCTATCTGCCATAACACATGGACACAATGTATGGTGGTTCTGTTAATGGACACTGGTCAGACCTGCAATGCATCACAGTGTTTACCCATGTCAAACAATTGAAGACTATATGAAACACCTACACTAAACCTTCCAGACTGTCATTGCCAGATGTGCGGACAACAGTGAATACAATGGTGGAGGTGTGTTCCACTGTAGGGACAGGTACTACATATCAGCATTACACATGTTGGGAATATGAACAGTACTATACAGAGAGCATATGTGTGCACACACTCTAAATGTGTTGGAGATGGAGTATGACCGGCCAACATGATACACCCTTGTGGATTATACCCTTGCTATGAATGCCACACAATGTCATGTGCTATCTGACATGTCCATGACATGTAGTGGGCTGACTGCAACACTGATCAACTATCCTGCAAAACATGTCTCACATCCCATACATACCACCCCTTTGTCTGCATAACCCTGTCCTCAGTGGAGTATATGACATCTATGGGTGTATGTCATATGGGATAACACTGACATGTGAAATAAGATGGCCATCACAACCATTGGACAGAACATGTGTACACATGGCCATGGAGGATGGCCAGAGACGTGAAACAACACACACAGTAGAAGTAATGTACATGTGTGTACACCCTGTTGTACATTGGCTTGACACAATACAACTATGGCCATTGTGTAATGATGATATTGCAGATGTGAAACACTAAACATCATACAGGCCTGTGCACAGCTTGTGTAGGCATAACATGAAACCATCACATAACATGTCTTGAGTATCTTGAGTGTGTCACAACATGAAAGCATTCACCTATACAGAATCCAAATACATACATGTGTTGCACAACATACATATACAACCACATCAGGCCACAGATACAGTACATTCACCTTGCTGGTGTCAGATATCACTGTCATGCCTACTCCTCATGTGTGTGTGAGGTACACAGATGGCATGTGGGAAATAGAGTACTGTTAAGTTAGCCATGTGTGGGCATAGTTGCCAGGCATCAGTAATATGGTTGCAGATGTGCATGGGTGTCATCCGTACACCCTCCTGTGACCTGTCACTCATTCCACATTAGGGTTTAGTGTGTATACACCTCAGTGATGTGGGTCACATTCCACATTAGATATGTATTGTATGTGAACATAGTCATGGCTATGAACTGTGTTAGTAGCTCACACTGTATAGCAACTATGAAGCCACATGATGCCATGCAATGGCTATGCACATTAGCTCAATGTGCAGTATGTCCCTGAATATTTGTAGTGTGGACAGACAACACTGCATTAGCTAAAGACCCATGTTAGTATAACACGTCCCTGTATTGGGACAGGATTATCGTACTGTAGATTGGAAAGGACACCATTGTGTTACACATGTATGAATGTCATTGAACACATCAGCAGATTACGTGTCATACTACATGTGATTGGCAAGGTTATACGCCGCACAGCAGGCCTGTGTACTGTAAACCTGTGCTGGTCTGTGGCACCATTGCAAGGTAGGGACAGCCATGTCAAACGTGTGTGTACAGCCAAATGCACAATGTCTAGACTCAGCTCAGGGGTAGGCAGAATAATGTTGAACAGACATGCACTGCTTTGGGGAGATATGCAAGCTAGCGCTCTGGTAAACATAGTATGCAGTCGACATATCCTACTGCTCATGTCCTCACACATAGGGGTGGTGGCCAATACAAATCATCAGTGGCAGATGTACAAAGGTCAGCGATGGTCTTTTAACATGTGGTGTATGTTGCACACACCATGGCGGTGCGGTGCAGTGGTGCAAAGTGCATGCATTGTGTTGCAGGTATGGGGCATAGGCTACTAACACAAATGGTACAATACAGATATGTATGCTTACCACCACTATAATTGTGTAAGTTGCATGCTGTCTGCTATAACAAATGCATGCTTTTGTGTGCAACTCAGGGATGCATGATAACTACCACTATAATTATCTAAGCTGAATGCCATCTGCCATATCACCTGCATGCAGTCTGTGTGTGTCTGTGTGTCTGTGTGTGCCTGTGTGTGTGCCTGTGTGTGTGCCTGTGTGTGCCTGTGTGTGCCTGTGTGTGTCTGTGTGTGTCTGTGTGTCTATGTGTGTGTGTGTGTCTGTGTTGTGTGTGTGTTTCTGTGTGTGTCTCTGTGTGTGTCTGTGTGTGTGTCTCTGTGTCTCTGTGTGTGTGTCTCTGCGTGTGTGTGTGTGTGTGCCTCTGTGTGTGTCTCTGTCTGTGTCTCTGTCTGTGTCTCTGTGTGTGTCTCTGTGTGTGTCTCTGTGTGTGTCTGTGTCTCTGTGTGTGTCTGTGCCTCTGTGTGTGTCTCTGTGTGTGTCTCTGTCTGTCTGTGTGCCTGGTGTAACATGTAATGTACAGTTCTTGTCTTCCCCTCACAGGTGTTGATGTAGGTGTGTTGCCCTCCTGTGGTCCACCTGATGTTAGTGTCCCCACAGACTCTAGCAGTGATGATGATAGTATGATTGAGGCACAGGCAGGGTTGTCAGGGGCTGAATGTGTGCCATTGGTTGCCATTCCACTTGTCTCCCCCTCATCCTCGCACACAGTTTCCCTACCTACACATATCACTGGCCATAGAGGAAGGACAGTTGGCGGGTGGTAGCATGGAACAGGGAAGTGTGGAGACTATGGAAGGTGTGCCTGCACACCATGATCCCAGTCAACTGACTGGTGATGTCCCACACAGGCATGTGCCCAGTGCTGCTTGTAGGAGGACCACTGGGCAATATGCCCCTGCGAGACAAAGCACATCAGCTGGAGTTACCAGACGCATGTTTTGGGTTGTAATGGAGGCACAGGCATGTGTTGAATGGCACAACAGAGAAGGTCTAATGCTTCAGAGGGCTGCTGTCCATTCATTAACTGACAACATCCAGGCACTCGCAAATGCTCACCATCATCTTGCAGATGCTTTGGATAGACGACTGGGTGACATGGTGGGAGTCCTTCACCATGGCATGTCAATCCTTGAGCGTGGAATGTCTGTGCTGGAACATCTGGTGAGAGTGAGGAGTCGGGCATGTGGACGTAGGTCAGCTACATCACCTGTTGAAGGTCTACGGGAACATGCTACTGCACATGCCCACTCCTGTAGTGGTGGTAGCAGCAGCAGTGCAGCTGGTGCTGTGCAGTCCACACCAGGACACAACAGGCCACATGCACATGGTCCTTGATGGTCCCAACAGGGACCTGATTCCAGTGGACATGTGTCATCAGACAGTACCCAATCTGGACATCTGCCTGGTAGTGCCCGTGCACCCCCTGGCAGGCACAGGTCACGTGGCTGTGGCCAGACACCGTGAACTGTGAAACCTGCCTTGTACAGCTGCCAATACTACCCCTTTGTAGGCCACCCACATGCCAGACCTGTGTGTATGCATACACAAACACCGGAAACAAATGTAGGGCACCTCAACAGAGACACGCATAACATCCACACATGCCCAGTGATATCACAGGCCCTAACACACATACATGATGTCATCCAATGGTGCAGTCTAGGCCTCTGGCAAACATTATCACACTGTGCATATGATAATGCCTGTGCCACATCCCTGTCATCCACACCATTGGTGCAAGGACATGTTCATATGGTCTGATGCACAGGATGAACATATTAGGTAGACAATTGTAGATTAATATTGTTGAGTAGTGTTGACAGGCAGCAGACATACCATGTATTGCAGTTTTAGATTGCATTTTGTACATTTGACAGTATGTATCATGTGTAACAACACTAATAGCATGTTGATCTTGACGTTCTGCCTTCCTCTTTCAAGTGTAGTTGCATGTGCTGGAGGATGTTGGTGTTTGCGGTGTCCCATATGTGCATGTTGACTACCCACAGGTCAGCATGGCAATACCTGCATGCACTTTTAGCTTCCACATCACAGTTATATTCTCCCATGTTTCAATTATGTTTATTGTTCTAATGATCCAAGAGCATGATAGCTGTGTAGTAAGCTACTGTGTTCCGAGCTGTCACATCTATAGTGGGTGACATCACAGGCATAGTTACCTGGAGCGGGGAGGAGGTAAAAGAGTGGTATGCCAGATGACAAGGGTAAAAACCAGTGGAAATAGTGGCTTTTCATTGGGAAGTAGTAATACCCACTGCCATGACAGCATGCAAACACAGACATACCCACACACTTAGGGATTCACAGACACAGTAACACACACTCTGACACACACACACACACACACACACACACACACACACACACACACAGTTGCCAGTGTTCAGATGAGAACCCGTGCCTATGTGCATATCATTATTATAGTACTACGCAATTACAAGATGTGCCACAGAGATTACACATGTAGAGGTAGTCGGAATGGCCTAAGATCGAGGACATTGACAGGGATACTACAGTGCAGTGAGTGTATGTGGGGAGGGGGATCCATCAGTAGGCTATGTAACAATAGGTCACACTCTAGGGTGTACATGTTAACAGGCGGTTAGAATGCCGTCTATGATTGATGATATCAACAGGGATGCTAGATTGCATTGAGTGGATGGGGAAGGGGGCATTAACATTTCACTATGGTAAAATACAGCCTCACACCAGGGACTGGACAGCCATACACACGGACAGCCATACACACACACACACACACTGTGGCATTCACAAAGATATACAACTATGTCACACACATACACTTTACATGTGTGAGGTTCAACCACCTTCCTATGCCTTTCTTTCTACACATCCAATCTCGAACCAGGAACCAAACCACAACACGACCAATAAGAAAATCCACGGAGTCTGAAGCTCAACCACCACAGTACTTTATTGCACAAGCTTCACCAACTGGAAAGACAAAAATGAGAAAACTGGTTCTCCACAACTGACCTAGGTTTCGTCAAATGACTTCTTCAGAGTGTGTTGAACCAGTATATAACCACAATCAATAATGACTCACTAATTACAACAATTATCACTTCAAAAAAATTGACAATTAATGTATTGTTAAAAATAATCATAGTTAAAAAATACTTTGTTAAAAACACATAAGTATCACAAAAAACTACCCCACATAAAATAGTAACTAACTTGTGTTGTGTATAATCAAATAACTTATTATAATTAACTATGTATATACATAACATATTAAATACTTAAATAAATATATTTGTTAAAATTAAAATGTATTTGTATTGTAGTTATGGTACTAATAATGTACAAATATTAAAAAATGTTTAATTTAATAATATACAATATAGTATATTGATTGATTTTATTTGTATTATCCTTATAGGAAAATTATTGTGATAACACAAGTTAGTTACTATTTTATGTGGGGTAGTTTTTTGTGAGTCTTTTCTCCACAACCACTCTTTTCTATCTTTATTACTCCCTTCCACACCCCACCCATTCAACATGCCCTCCCAAATTCTCTTTTCCCTCAGACTCCCCTTCTCTCTTCTCATCTTTCTTATTCCTCTCCATTGTGCTACTTCATACTGCTTAAAAACTCACCCATACCTGCCTACTACTCATACTATCACTTTCACTCACCCACATCCTCTTCTACTCTATCACTTCCACTCCATTTCCCCCTCCCTTATCACAATAAACCTACTACACCTATTCCATCCCAAAATTCTCTCCTCCTCTACAAAATGCTTCTCTCTTATATTTCCACTAACCCCAAACATCTTCCTACTCTCCAAACTTAAAAGACATAAAGTTATCTCATGTAATTTCATAGCCTTATCTCATGTAATTTCATAGCCTTATCTGGAGACATTCACCCA
>NC_056731.1:1657132482-1657239982 GCF_019279795.1 Protopterus annectens | reverse complement strand
GTATGCAACCCTACTATTACCCGGAATACGTTCTGAACCCATGTGTCATACACTAACCCACTTGCCTAGAATATCCCGCTATGTTGCTAGTACCCTGCATATTGATGGCAGATAGTAGGCATGATGTGATTGCATTGGGCTTCAGAGGGCAAGGCACCCTGTACAGCAGTACAATAGGCACATAATTGCAGACAATGTGCCTTCACTATGTTCCCCACTGGATGCCTGCAACATATGTGGTTCCATCAAATGTGATCCACAGAGGCCATACAATGCCTTACACATGTGCCCTGTATGGACTGATGCCACTGACACCAGGGAATACCTGTATCATGCTATCAATGCAGGTGCAGAGCCAACCTGCTGTCTATAAGCAGGTCTTGCCACACCAGGACAGTACTGGTATATCTGAGGATAACAGTCTGTGTACACAACATGTGCCAGCCAAACCAGGTACATTTGTACATGTCACTGTAAATTATTGTGGGACATGCACATCCCAGGCAATGTCCATGTCAAGGAATATCAAACACAGACATGGCATGCATTGCAAAGCAATGGCCATACACAATGGTAACCAGGATATCAGGACAGTTCATACAATACCCATCTGTGTGGGACATTGCAGACACTACACCCCTGTACCACACTGCACACCATTGTTGGGTGGCATGATGCCAATATCTCACCCAGCCTTGTACAGCCATCTTGTACAGCCAACCAGTACACACCCATGAAGCAATGCACACATGAATGTCAGTACTGGCACCTTGTGTCTGCGTGTGGGGTATGATGCTCCCAACCACAGTCACACCCAGTATAACTCCCATTGGCATACTGACTGATGTCAGACACGTTTGCATGCCCTAGTCCATGGAACCTCTGGATATGCCCCGTGGTGCATGTAGTACCTGTGCATTACTGCAGTGTGGCAAACTAAGTAGTTAGGAAGTGTATTTCTGGGCCTGGCAAAGTGTGTCAATGTGAGTCCATTAGAGATTGTGGTTGTGTTGACAATGACATCCGTTCATGTGGACAGCCATGTGTGCTACACATAATGTATGTCTACTATATCTGTTGCAGATGTCACTCACGAGCAGCAGCACACCAACATGTCAGCTTTGTTGCACATGGAGTAACTGCATATACTTGTAATAGTAATGATTAGTCAGTCAGGGGGTTGAACCCCTGTACTGGTAGGTGTGCGACAGACGATGCTTAGGTTTTAGTCTCCAAGCCCTTCTCTGATGTACTTTGCCTCTATCTGTCCCTCCCACTCACTCCCTGATGGATGTGCAGTTGTACACATACTCAGCAGCAACTTGTGTTTTGTAAGTGATGGTCATGATCAGGTGATGGCCTCTGCACCTATTGCAGTCCTCCTCTAGCTGATTGCATGTGGAACAGCTGTGATGATGTTCCCATAGCCAATTGCATGGAAACACAGTACAATATCTAGGAACATTATGTTGGTGTTTGCCCATGGCAGTCGCTGTGAGTGGTACCTGGATCTGGTGTTTAGTAAACAGCATCACAGATAATATCTGGATGTTCCTCAAACAACATACACAGTGGGAAATAGCCCAAAGATAGGAGGGGGATGTGCCAGCATGTAAGTGTAGCTATGCTTCATTGAGTCTACTGCCAGTTTAACAAGTTGTGTGTGGTAATGGCTATTCTGCATGTTTTAAAACTGACAAGACAGTGCTCTATTTGTGAGGGAACCCCCATCTGCAGTGCCATCTGTAGACTGGTCAGTGTGTGAAACCATTTGCTCCCTGTGTTACTCACTGAACACACATCTGTGAACTACAGGAGCATAAGTGTGAGGATTGCAGTCAGTACATGGTGATAGTGATGAGTTACTGCCATTACATCCCTGATTGGACATATGTCACATGAAACAGTGGTATGACAGACACTGTCTGGGGTTCTCAGTGACAAGCCAATATTGGGCCACTGTTCATAGCTGTAGTCACAATCTTCTACACTTTGTACAGATGTCATGCAGTATATATGCATGTGTTGTGCTCCCTCTGCCAATGTATACCATCTCTTGTGTTGGGCTGATGGTCACATCTATGCATGCTGTTATAAGTAATCCTGAATGCTGTTGACTATAAATATGCCATATCTGTGCTAAAACTGCAACAGCATAGGCTGTATGGGTTTGGAGGTCCCAGCAAAACCTCCTGTCCCACTTCAGCTGGCCATGGCACCAGGTGCCAGCACATCTGGGGCCCAGCCTTGGACCTCCACCTCTGTTGGCTCTGCACCACCTTCTGGTGGAACTGCCAATGAGGATGGGGCTTGTCCCCCCTGGGAGCAGGTCCACACAGGAACATGTCAGCTGTCGTACAGTCCTGGAAGTGGTGCGTACGAGGCTCAGTAAGGGGTTTCGAGGCCAGATATGCCAGCTCAAGGGCAGCAGAGTGTCACATTTACAGGACGAGCCTGCCCCTCCTAGAGAGCCCACAGCACTGTCACCTTTGCGGCTGTTTTGGTGCAGTGGTGGCTGCCCATGGCTGGGGACCTGTGTCCCACTGTTTCCATCTGGGGACTCATGGGCTTGTGACTGCCGAAGACCCCTCCCCGTCCAAGGTATATTCCCCCATGTGTCATATACTGACCCTGTATGCTGTCTTGTCTGTAATCCTACCCAACCTATTTTCCAAGAGCATACCTACTCTCCTTCCCCCACATCCCACTCTCACCCTACGGAAACAAAAGGCCAATCGGTTCCTAGAACAACATTTGCCCCATACATAACTGTCCATTTCACACGTGTCCACTGGATACATGTGACCCTTTTAATATGCATCACAACATACTCCAGTTGTTCTCACCCCTGTCTCTCAGGCACACGATCCTGGTATGTACATGACTCCTAAAGGTTCCAGTTACACATGATGTAGATGACCAAATTGTACACACAACACTACTGGTCCCTCTGTGGTTACACCATTTACCTTTTTCATGATGATGATATCGCACACAGCACCTTGCAAGAGTACTGTTCTCACATAATGATTGGACAGGAACTGTTGTGTTAATGTAAATAAAATGAACTGAGTGATGTATTTGGTCAATGCACAAATGTTTGAGTGTATTAATGACACGTCTGTCTGGGGCAGTCTTGATATTACATAGGACAACACCACTACATAATACAGGCTTTGCTGGTGTTTCTCTTTTCATTCCTTTGTAATGCTTTGTTGTCACATGGGATGTTCTTGATATATCTATATATATGTATGTATCTATATCTGGACATAAACACACAGACATACATCTACGTGATGGAATACATTTCCTATACTGTTGAATGACTGGGCTAGATGATATGTTTGTGATAGGATCCGATGTTTGTATATCTGCCATGGCTTAGTGCTAAGTCACAATAGCTGTGTGTGCAGGGTCCTGGTTTCGAGCCTTGCAAAGGCCGTTTATTTTGTTGCTGGGCAGAACAAGGCCGTTGGATACGGAGTGATTAAGGCACATTAAAGTAGTTGTGAGCGGGTGTGCATGGGTTTGCGTGGAGCTAAGTAATGCTAACCTCCGGTTACAGATTCTTACACTCAGTTAACCTCTACATTGCTTCACCAGTGTAATACTCTCGTACTGGCAGCCAAACAGGCTTACACCCACTTGCTCACGCACTTGCAAATGCACTGAATTTGATGTTTGCATCATATATATATATGTGTGTGTGTATATATATATATATATATATATATATATATATATATATATATATATATATATATGTATATATATATTATATATCTGTACATACTTATATACATTTCCTATGCTGGGCACTGCTTAGACCCATGCAAGCGCACTCATTCTTGCTTACTGGTACTTATATATGCTTACTGCTGCTTATTTGTGCTTACACCTGCTTACTAGTGCCTTATTCATTATAACAGTGCCACTTTGATTGAATGATATTTAAGTTAAATATCTCATGTGATACTCTTATGTCAGTTTTACAGCAAAACGACATTCATTCCACATGGAAAATTATATGTGCTATTGTTGGGCTCGAACCGTAAATGCCTCTTCATTAGGCAGATGCTCTAAACACCACACTATTGGCATTTACATTGATTCTGCATTTTTTTCTCTATTTGAATGAATATGATGTGTATGCTACACTCGGTGGAGGGCAGCGATGCGCAAACAGGCTGCACTTTGCTTATATCTTCGATATTGCAGCAATTCATATGTATAATAGGGACACGGGGACTGTAATTGTGAAAGTTCTAGGGATAGGGTTCAACATTCCACTACGTGCTTGTGTGTTTACTACTTCGATTTTATTTCACTGTTTGTGGACACTCTTGTATACTTAGCATACATTTCGGTATCCACGGACACTGAATTACTGACTTACTATTAGAGACGGCCTCTACTAGTAGGCATAGTAGGTTTTGCAACTGTCGGGGCATGTTTACGCCTCTGTAGAGCACTTGCACACACCCCCTGCACTCGCGCACGTTTCCTGTGCACGTCGAGGGTGCAGTGGCGTGCCCTCATACATATTCATTTGGTGCTGTTGCACCATCTGTAGTGAGGATGCTTGGTGCAAGGCTAAAACTGTCCTTGCACTGAGCTTGAACCCCAGGGAATATGGTTTTCTTGGAACAGTAACGATTGGCATACATACTCATGAACTTACTAGGTTTGCTCAAAATGTAGTCTGATGCTTGTGTACAGTACATACAGACCTTATGCACTAGAGAAACAATGACAACCAATCATGAAAGTAGTGCTTACTCCCCCCAGCATCCAACCATCCAGTCTTTTACATGGCATTATCCATCTTCCCTCAACCCCAATTCTCTGTTTTACCTTTCTAAAAATTAAACTGAAATTAATTATATCACTTGGAGTTACTTTTAATAAACAGCAAAGGACCTCATAGTCTGTTAAATTTTTTTCTCCTTCTGTTTGCATGCCCTCAGCTGACCATCAGCAACCCCAACGGCACAATTTTTTTCTTAAGTGTCCTCGGTACTATTCCCTCAGATTTGGATCGCACCGATGGTGAGTTGGCAGAGGGAAGTGGAGCATAGCAGCCTTCCCTGTCATATATGTGGGTCCTGCACACTAGGGATGATATTTTTTACATGCCTTAAGTGAATGGAGGTAGTGACATCAAGCACATTGCTGCATGCCACATCAACTAGTTCCAGCCCCGTCTCATATGCTGTACTTCAACTGCTGATCATTCCCACAATTATGGCACATGCCCATCACTGGAGATATGTCTTTAATATGGTCAGAAATCCTTCTGTCCCAGAATGGGTGAGCCAGCAAAGTCACTTTTTCCTTCCCATTCCCTCTCTGGCTCAACTAGCACCCAAGCTACTAGTCAAATTCAGGTCATCAGGGTCATAGTAATGTCTCCATCCAGCTATGCCATGGAGCTGACCACATTCTGCTAATGCATTTTGATGCCAGTCTTGATTGCTTGGCACATTAAAATTCACAAGACATGGACTCAAGTACTCAGAAGCTCCTGAAAGCAAGGCCTCTATATAACTATCTGACATTATCAGTGCTAATAAAACTCTGGGACAAGGCAAGACCTAAGGACCTGGTGGATTTCCAAATTAAAAAGATTTACTAGGAAATGTGAAGGGATAAAACAGGCTAACAGAGGAGTACATGCAAGAATAATATAAAAAGAAAAAGAGAGATAGTTAAGACAATCTCTAAACTCCTCTTGCAATCAGAATATATTGTGATCTAAAACTAATTATTTTTTGTTGCTGTTTGACAAATATGTATACATGTTTTATAAGATTGAGATAATGTACATATTAAGTCTAATATAATTCCTTATTTAATACATTGTTTTGCTTCATTTTATTGAATTGACGCAAATAATGATTGGTGTGTGTGTGTGGGTGGATGTTCTCTTTCTGATTTTTTATGTTTTCCTTTACAGTTAATTAGAAATAATGACAGTAAGTGAAGTTTTCAGTACACATATTTCATGCCCTTATGCAGCTGATGAAAAAACTGGTGTAACATTTAGTAAATTAAATTTGTATTGTCTATGTGACCCTTTGTTAAACATACTTAATAACAAAGTTTTCAACTGCAAGTTTCTAAATATATGGAAAAAATGACAAGCATAAGTCTATTCAAAAAACAGGTCAAAACATCCAAGAAAATAATAAACTGATAATTTTACTATTTTATACTAATATATTTATTGTTATCTTTGGCCAAGCTGGTTCAGATGTTGATAGTCAATAAAAATGTTATGTATCTTTGGGAATATGCATTCAATAACACACTCAGATTTGTAGGTTAAGTCAGGATAACAGCAGGTTTAGATGAGTTTTGAGGCACCTTCTGTCTTTACTTAGAGTTTTTTGTGGATTTATTATAAATAAGTGTGTCCCAAGCATTTATTAGCACAGGACTAACAAGCAATATAAATTAAGCGTCCATTGCTCCCTCTGTTTCTACACATGCAAACTAACTCTGAAGTCATACAAACTCAGAGAAAAGGAAATAAAAATAAAAGAAAATCCACCTTTTCCATCTTTCCCAGATCTTACATCCTTAAAACAAAGCACCACATTGTCAGCATAGAAATTTTATGAGGCATTAAAATTTCAACAATAGAAAGCATGCAATATTTATATTTACAGCATTTTTGAAACATTGCAAGAGATGGCATGGTAAACTGTTACTATTTCTTGCACATGATTGGGCTCTTTCCTGCATATGAATCTTATATCACAGTTTAATGACCTCATAAAATGTGCCTTTTGTGAAATGTAAAAGGTAAAATACTGTAAAGTACAATAACTGAAAATGTAAAGACTATAATATACTTACACACATTAAAAAATTTATATCCCTTTTTATTCCACGGTATGCATGTGTTCCTGGAGATGATTAAGGAGTTAAGCTCACTTTCCCCAGAGCAGTTTCTGGTTAATTGACTTACTCAGAATCACACTGCAGGCAAATTAAGGCTGAGGGAATCAAACCCTGGACTACCGGAAACATCTTGTTAACAGCAAATAGCCTTTATCCTCTGTGCTTTCAAACTAGATACCTTTTAGCAGTCCCTAATGAGATATGAACTCATAACTCCTGATTTATAATGCCAGTCATGTAACCCATGAGCTATAGAGCCACAAAGGCTAGGACAGTAAGTCTTGAGCCTAGCATTCTTAGTGTGGTAGGCAAGTGTGCAACAACTTTGCTGAGATTGCAGAAATATGTGATAGTGACCATTATTTATATGTGTCTGACATGACTGAAGGAAAAACTAAACCTTGTTTGATGTTATTCCTTGTATATAGCTGAACTTTAATTTCAGAGCAGGGATGCCATAACTTGTAGATTCCTATGCATAGTGAAGTAAACTCTAAGTAACCCCTTATCAATAATACTAAGCTAAACATTAGTAGGTGTACCCATTTCTGATCTATAAGTAGCTTCAGTGATACTAAAGTACAAAGGGCAGACATCTGATGTAAGCTAGTTTAAAACTATTAGACCGACCAGTGTTCTTTGTCAAATAGTGTGTACTAGAGTTGATCTATAAAAACACAAGGGTCTGTCTTTTGTTAGGTTGTAGCATTTGTTGGAGAGGTAAAAGTATTACATGAAGGGCTGGCTTGATGCTTCCATTAACCTTACAAAAACATTCAACACTATTCTATATAAATAGATAACTGATAAAATAAAATAATTAAATGACAATGCATACATAGTTCAAAGGGTAAAATACTGGCAAATAATCAGGACACAAGAATATTGCATGGGGGCTACTAGTCAACCATAATGGAGGATATCAAAGGTGCCTGGCTGGGCTTGCTAGTAGACTTTTTATTTATTATTTGTTTACTGGGAAAGTCTGACTTGGAACAAAAACAGTTTTTGGCAGAGGGCCAGGGAGAAACACTCCAGATGCATGTCTTTGTAGCTTGGGAGGAAACCGGAGCACCCGGAGGAAACCCACACAGATGCAGGGAGGACATGCACACTCTGCAGAGAAGGCATCTCAGCTGAGAATTGAATCAGAGAACCTCTTACTGTGAGGCGACAACCCAACCAGTGCACCATTGCATTGTCTAAGTAGTAGACCCTCTTCTTTTTCATAATTTTCTTAGATATTAAAGTGAAGAATGTGCTATGGATAACTAAATACACTAAAGGCAAAAGAGGCTAGAAAAACTAGTTCAGTTATGGATGATAAAGCTGTCCAAGATGGTCAGCAAAAATGCATACCCAGTACAGTAAAAATGACCTCACTTTTAACATGAGTAAGCATAGTATTATGAGTTGCCAGAAAATACATCAATTATAATTACAAAGCAAATTGTTATATCATAAAAATATACCATACTTAAAAACTAAGGAAAGGGTATACAATAACTATTTTTTCTTTTCATAATACAACACAAATGGGGGCTTTACAACCGTATCCCAGAAGAAAAGATCATTACCATTAGTAGGCAATTTAGTGAAAGGAATATAATAAAACTTTAATTTACTAAAATCACATCACCTAGCACTTGTGCCTAAATGACCATATAGAGATAAAGTGAGCAATAAATTAGAAATGTAAATAATATTTCTAACTATGAAATCAAAAACAATTTAAAATCTGTAACATAATTAAAGAGGAAGACATGAAAAAGCAAATAAGGAGATTATGATAAAAAGATTCAGTGAATTTAATACAGATTAACACATTAACACATTAAAATGATTGCTCAAGTTCATATTGTAATAAATATTTTGATCATAACTGGTATTATATGTAGAATATTGTCTATTTCATATGTCAGAAATGCTGTTTTGGTGTGATATGTAAACCATAAACTATAGTAAGAACTTTGTGGCAGCATGTGGATGAAGTTCTTATGAGGAACCCATGCAGCTGCATGTGGTGACCCTGTGTGGCAGAAATGGGTGTAGACCACAGCAGTAGCTAAGTGGCAGCATCTGGCTCACAACTATTGGCCAGATTAAACATAACATGCAAAATTAACAGTGATGCATGCAATAATACAACCAGGCTATGCTATGCTGTGGATGGACTGGCCATGCCCTGCAGCAGAACCAGGCTACACAGGAAACAGAGGACTGAGGGCAGGGCATAATTTTCATCATATGCACAGATGGGGAGAGCTAGGCATAGGCATCAACAATGGTCAGAGTGTGTGAGTGTGTGTGGTGGGAGGATACCTGTTTTGTGTGTGTGTGTGTGTGTGTGTGTGTGTGTGTGTGTGTGTGTGTGTGTGTGTGTGTGTGTGTGTGTGTGTGTGTGTGTGTCATGTATAGCTCTGTGTGGGAAGCCAGGGAGACTGGTCAGAAACAGAGTGGTGTCTCCATTGTGGTGTGACTCAGCAGAGGTGAGTAGTTACGATAGGCATGTGGCAATGTCCATTGACAGAGCTCTAGCAGAAGATAGAGCACTGTACTGGGGTCTAATGGACAGGTTTACGGTTGCTGTAGGAGAGCTATGCGCTAGATGTGCATGTTTACATCCACTGGATTACCCCTCCTGGGAAGGTCATAGGCATTATTAACAGTACAAATGAGGAATGAAGTGCTCCTAGGAGTGAGAATGGCATAATGAGCTAAAGGTGGTTTGAGCATGAACACCTCATCTGCATCTATGGCTACTGCATCCTACCATGACCACAAAACTGGATGGGGATCTGAAGATGTTGGTGGTACTGAACCTAGACTATGCCATTCCCCTCTCATAGTTACCTTCTCCCCTAGAATAGGCAGTAAAGCAGCAATGAGGAGGGAGGGATCTGTGATTGGAAGTCACACAGGTACATATGCAAAATACAGACTTCCTACAATGGCTTTCTATTATGCTGCATAAATGGGACAGGCCCTCCTTCAGTTCATCGCTCAGACCAAGCAATCCAGCCCAACATGTTTGACTATGGCTGAATTGGTCTCTGTCAGTCTGTCCATGTATAATAATCTTGCACAAATATTGAGTAGTTGCCATGGAGACACTCAGATCAGGAGAGGGGGCAGCATGAAAGGCATTCTTCCTGTTAGTACACCAATTCCTGCCAGCCTCCTCACACTGGTGGCAATGATGGATGAGTCTGATGCTTGAGAAGAGGTTGCACCCCGTGTTAATGTGTCTGCCAGATCTTGTCCTACTGTGGCATCCCTTCTTCACCAAGAGTTGTGGTGCTGCGTCATGGAAGCTGTGTTCATAAAAATAGAAAGGGAAAGGGATATTAGACATACCATTTCCCATCTCTACCATTGCCACTGTGACCCTTGAATGTACAAGGATGTAGCTGCCATCAACATTAGCCTAGACTGGTCCTCAGCACCACCAAGTATACCAGTATCCATGGTGGAGGAACCTGCAATTCAGTACCTGTGAGGACAAATAAGGAAACAAAGTGTATGAGGGCATGCTACACCAACTTCTGTGTCCAAGTTGAGGTAAAACTCTCTAACAGAGTGCTATGGAAAATATGTTCATAGGTGTTTACTAGGCTAACAACAACAACAATGACAGTTTTAAGCTTAGCCAAGCATTCCAAATCTCTGAGAAGTTCTGGTACCCTCAATAAGTGTAATCAGGGGCTTGGAAGATGAAAAATTTACAATCAAGGACCTGGGAGATGAACCACTTACAGGTTGCCTGTGTCCATTAGAGACATAGGTACCAAGCCAGGGATGAATTTCCTGTTCCCCATCCAATTGTCCAAGTTACACATGAATTGGGTTAGGGAGTAACTCTGCTTCACATGGATGGGGAGCTTGTTCCAGAGACAGAGTAGTCTCTGAGATGCATACCTCTCTCTCCAGCAGGTCCTATCTATATCACAGATAAGATTTAAGTATTTAGAATGGGTAATTCTAGTGCTGTTTGATTTGTGGATATGCAGGAGGTCCATCAGAGTGGGGTCTGACAATGCCCTGCATGCCAGGCATAGATCTCCCCTCAAAAGTCTATAGAAGACAACACACAAGGATAGGGCTTTTAGGCGGTCTGCATAGGACATTTACCTTACACCCTGTATTCTTTTAGTGAGGAACCTCTGTTGACATTCCATTTGTTTAATATGCCTAGTTAGGTACATACCAAAGGGGGCATTGTACTCAATGATAGGTCAGATGAATGCCGAATACAGTGGAGCAATGACTTTCTTGGACCTAGATGCCATACCTTTGTTTATAAGTTATGCAATATAGAATGATTTCCTCAGTCCTGTAGACACATGATGGTCAAAGGCTAGATTAATGTCTATGTGTGTCCCTAAGTCCCTGGCTACTGGGTCAACTCTAAGGGTTGTGTTTAGTCCATGGGTCTTACACCAACTGTCTGTCTGTGTCAGCCCTTCCTGGAGAACATTTGTATCAGTGGGCGATTCAATGACAGCTCCTAATTTGTAATCATCTACAAATTTAGTCAGAGATCATTAACACTGGCCTTAACTTCAGAAGAGTAAATGCCAAAAAGGAGTGGTCCAAGTACCAATCCCTAAGGGACTCCACTTGTCAAATGCATTGACCAGGGTAAAGTAGACAGTGTGAAACATTTTGCCATAATCCATTGGTTTGGTGAACTTCTCAAAAATGTCCTTCGAGTTGAGTAGGCATGACCTGCCCTTGATAAATCCAAACTGGATTGGGTCCAGTGTCTGGAGGTATAGTAAGTCATTATTCATCATTTCCATGATAATTCTTTCCATGGCTTTGCATATGAGATTAGTGACACTTATGAGTCTGCAGTTCCCAGGGTCTGTAAATGGCCCACCTTAGTGCAGAGGGATGACTGTTGCTGTTCTCCATTCATGAGGCACAAAGCCTGTTTGGAGGCTACAGTTTAAAAGCAATTCCAAAGGGCCTGATAGCTTATTTCATGCTATTTAGAAGGCCTCCTGGGATATTGTCTGGGCCCACTGATGCAATGTTCTTGGCCTTAGAGAGAGCATTAAGGATCTGTTCCTTAGTGATAGTAGGGTGAGTTATATTTGATGGTATTTTCTGAGAAGGTTAAGGGGGAAAGAGGGGGAAAGTTAAAGCTGAATTTGTCAGCCAATAGGTTTGCTGTATCTTCTGGCTCAGTATAGGTGGTTCCATTTACAATGAGTAACACATTCAATTGTGTATTGCCTTTCAGGTTGCAGACATAGCTAACGAATGCCTCATGGCTGTCCTTGGCCTGGAAGGCCATATTTACCTCAGATTTGGCTTTGGTAGACTTTATTTGTCATCTGAGTTGCTTGCTTAGTTTGATGAGAGTGCTTTTATCCTGCAGGGTGCTGCACCACCTAATTTTTGCCATAATTTTCTTCCTTCTGTTATAGAGCCTATTGATTTTGTGATTCCACTAGGGTGGCTTTTTTTTTTAACTTATAAACCTATCAAAAATCTAAAATTAACATACTTCCAGCACACCATACCTCAGAGGTACAGGCCAACATGGAAGGACTGTGGCTGACCAAGTTCGCAGATGACTGCAAACTGGGTGCCATAATCGACTCTCCAGCCGACACAAGCATCCTCCAAAAGGGCCTCATAGAAACAGACAACTGGTGCCAGAGCCATGGCCTCAAGCTAAACACCAAAAAGTGTATAGTCATCCCCTTTGGCAAAAACAAAGTGCCCACAAATTACCACATAAGTGGTAATCCATTAAGTACGGAAGAAGTAATTAGGGACCTGGGGACCCAAGTTGATAGCAATCTCTCATTTGACAACCACATGGCCAAAGTGGTTAGAAAAGCATTTTATATAACCCACCTAATCATGAAGGGATTCACATCTAGATCAGGGGAGGTCATTGTGCTTCTTTACTCATCCCTCATCAGGCCCATAATTGAGTACAATGCCCCTTTTGGGATGTACCTTACCAGACGCCTGCATCAACTGGAAAGACCCCAAAAGTACCTCACTAAGAGGATCAAAGGGCTCAAACAGATGCCATATGCTGCCCAGTTAAAGAAACTCCAGCTCCACTCAGTGGCATACCACCTGCTCAGAGGCGATCTGTGCCTGACGTATAAAGCCATGTCCAACCCGGAATTAATGGACATCCTGCACCTCAGAAAATCCAAATTCCATCAAGCTACGTGATCTAGAGACTTGAACCTCAACACTGAAATAAATAGGACATGCTGGAGGGACAGATTCATAACCCAGAGGCTCCCTTCACTCTGGAATAAAATCCCAGTCCAGGTTAGGCAGAGTCCCTCATTGACTCTCTTCAAGAGGAATCTTGATGAGTGGATGGGGGATTGTAGGTTTACCCCGGGTATCACTTCTGTGTCACTGTTAGACAGAGGCACAGTATACTAACCTCGAAAAAGGGCATAGCAAAATTAATTTAAAATGGGTGGCAAAAGCCAAACACACTCTGGCTAGGCTTATAAATGCCCTAGGGCAGATAGCCTAGTATGAACCTATGAACCTATGAACCTAAGATGTAGCTCTTGTGTGCAAGTAAGTCAGGCATATTAGTTGTATGACCCTGGGTAATTAAGGTAATGCAGATTGTCTCACATGTTACAACATACCCACCAGATGTATTGCCAAATGATATTTGAGGTACTCTGTGCAGTTCTCCCACCTAGATTGAGTACACCACAGTAGATGTATACACTATCTCATCTGCCAAACAGAAATGCCAGAAATTCCTTTATTATGGTTAAAGGTGCCTCTGTTTGCAGACCTCCACCCATAGCCCATCACTCCTTTGTTAGGTGAGTTGACTTTTTGACTGTATGCACAGTTATACTGGTGACAATTCTATGAACTTGCTCATGGATTCTATTTTGTTCAGCAATTGCAGTTATTTTTTCATAAAGTTGCTGGTCACAAAAGGCTAAGTCTGCTCCAGTGTTCCAGAGTATACACTGACTATTACCTGAGAGTCCAACAGCAAGATGTCATTCTCTGCCTGAAAGAATGTTAGTTTTTTGCTTTCTTAGGCATATCTACCTGTAATTGTAATTGGTGGCATGTCATGGCTGCTATATCTCAGCATCACACAAATATGTCTAGTCCTCATATGGCCTTTGTTACATGTCACCAATGATATGCCACAAGTTACATGCATGGCTCCATTCTTGTAGCAGTGGTCAATATTGAATAGTTCTATGTGTTGCTTTGGCATACAATAGGAGGCTGCTTTAATCTGCAAAGGAAACCATGCAGAAACACAGGGATATGTGGAGCAGATCATGTACACTGTGTCTGTGGTACACAGAATCACAGATACTGCCTCTAATAAACTGTTGATGGCTAAAAGTGTTTTTCCAATACATCATGCCTGTTTCCTGAACTGTGGAAGTGCTGCAGGCCCTGCAGTGTAAGTGTCTGTCATTGTATGATAATTACTTTAATAACCACATACACCATGACAATATGACTACCCCACATCATACTCAACTGCTATACAACCCCTGACATTAGTGTGTGTACAGCCCGACAGTAAGCTGAGGCATATATAAGGACATCTCTCATGCTGTCAGTGATCTTGTGGCAATATCCACAAAAGGCTTCCAACATGTATATTCTGGGGGGTTCCCCTCCACTTTCTCAAGCCAGACATACAGCACCACAGTATACGTGTAGTAAGATGCAGCCCATAAATGATACAAAGGCCATATAATTAACTTCTGCTACAGAAGTTGAGAAGACATTTGTGTTTACTGCAAATCCTATGGACCATTAACAGGCAAGCACAGTTAGTCAATGGTACTTTATATCTCCTTTCCCCTAACTACACACACACACACACACACACACACACACACACACACACACACACACACACACACACACACACACACACACACACACACACAGTATTCCCCACAGCAAAAGGTCCATTAAATGAGGTATTTCTAAATGGTTCATGGCCACATGATCTCTAGACACACCACTTACAAGGGTTACACCATAAAGGTCTATGAACTACAGGGTCCAGTTGAGCAATGGCCCTTGTAGATGCAATTTATAAGTCCTCCATCTCAGACAATAGAAAAAAACTGCAGCTAATGCATGACAGGCCTATCTGCAGATATACATGTACTTCTGAAAGGACTAACAAAGAGCAATGTCCAGTGGACATCTGTAATTCTCCTTTAGAGAACATAACAAAATATAAAGCAGCATATGTCAGTTACATAGAATCAAACAGAACACTTCATAGAAAATGAATATCAACACTGAGAAGAACCTTAAATAGGACCTATTCCTCCATGTACTACAACACACATCACATGTTTCTGAGTCACAATTGTACTTTTACACAGCATCACAATTAAGTTCTTACACGGCATCACCTGCAAATGTCATACATTGTTAGAAATCCCAGCCATGTTCACAGTACCCTAGAGAGAATCCAGTTCCCGTTAGCTACTCAACTCATCCGTCTATTGCAATGCATGCACCACTCTCAATTCACTTACCTCACATGGATTGCATGTAAATGTAGACAGTTTCAGGTTTTCAGACCTATAAAGTTACTCCCCAGGTGATCTGAATTAACTTCTAAAACAAGATGAGCAAGCTAATGGCTGCAGCTGTTTTTATGCTGCAATTGTGAGGCTCCTAGCATGGCCATTATATTAATAAGTTTGTTTAGAGCAAATATCAATGAATCGCATGTTTCCAAAAATGCTTATATCTTTGGTTGTGTTACAACATCACACACTCACTTCAATACCTGTAAAGTGCTCTGTACTTATGCCATGGGTAGGTTAATGTCCCCAGTGGTCGTACAGAAATGTAAACATATGTAGGTACTGTGTTATTGCCCTTATGTTCCTAATGTGCTATAGTTCATACTGTAACACCATCCTGTTATGCAATGTATATTTTGATGTGCTATGGTGGCACTGTGACATGCCATGCAAACTGACTGCCTGTTGCTCCATGTCATGTAGTGGCATCAGCAAAGTGTATGGAAACACTAAAGGCAGCAAAATATTTATACAACTGATATACAGATACCACTGGGAACTCCTGCTGGATGACTGTTATGTGGGTCCCATGAATAAAATGGATAGCAACCACAACCTTGGTGGGGTGGTTACGGTTCCTACTGGCATCTACTTCTCTGTTGAGCAGTGCAGGTCCCACTACAATGACCTGAATAGGAATTGTCTTGATATTCCACACCAATGGGAAGAGGAGGGCATACAGAATGCTCATGAGATGTACAATAAATATGCAGGAAGGGCATTGCACTATTATTGTTCATATTGTTAAAAGGGCCCTTACAGGACATTTAATTTATGATGCTTGTATTTCTTGTTACTGTTTTTCAGCTCAGGAGAAGATTAAGGACAACATGACATATAGAAAAGTTCTGTGTATCCCAAAAGCACTGCATAATTACATAGAGGCAAGTATAACTAACATGCATACTACTACATACTGTTTGACACATCCTCTGTAGATGTATTGGCATGCTAAACCAAATAAACTCAGGACATGTTTGGCAGATCCAGATATTTCATATTTGCCAACATATTCCCAGCACAGAATGCCTGTACATCTTGTCACTGCCACATGGTACTGGACATGCAGGGCATTTCGGCCACTATCATGCTGTGTGCAGTATCACAGAGCAAGAGGTCCTACATCATTCAGGGTATTCATCTAGTCACATTGGTTATCCATCTCCCTATTGGATGCCCATGCAAGTACCACTTTCAAGTGGCATACCCATAGTATCTATATATTACAATAGTCAGGACCTGTAAGGATGATCATTAGATGCATTCAGGTCAGTATTTGTTTCTTTTTGTTGCTATCCTTTATTGAATTTATTTTATTTCTTTCCATTTACATTACTATTTCATGCAGCTTCCATTACAGCTGTGTCTGTGGTGTGGCAGTGCTTCCTTCTCTGTCAGCCTGCCTTTGCCTGCTGTTCCATCAGTTAATGGAGGCGACATGGCAGAGGATGTCCTGAACATATCCTCTGTGGAAATGGAGTTGTTGTTGCTCCCTCTAGTGACACCACCAGTTTGTCATATTTTGTTTCCTGGCAGTATTTGGTGGAGGTGATAGCAGAGTTTGTGAACTGATGGTCTGATACCTATACCTGCTAAGTAGAGACCATTCTCATATGGCTATCAGAGTAGCACAAATGCCTGGCATTGCCTGGTGTGGCCTTTGAGGCAGGACCCAGCATGAAGGACAGTCATGATGCTGACTGGCCTTTGCCTGGCTCTAGCCTAAGACACCACAAACAGGAGTCTGGGTTCCACCCTATAATTGTGTAGTGGTAACAGTAAAAACTATATATGACACTACTACATACTGCCTGATATACCCTCTACATGCTAAACCACATGCACTTAGGATATGTTTGGTTGATCCAAACATTTCATATTTGTCAATATATGCCCATCACAGAATGCCTGTACATCTTGCCACTGCCACATGGCACAGGCCATGCAATGATTTTGGGTCACTTTTGGGCCACTACTGTACTGGGCGCTTTACTAAAGAGCAGGAGGTTCATCATGGTACTTCCCTTCCTTGTGTGGCACTACCCTCCCTCTCCTATTTGTTGTCCATTCCTCCCTATCACCACTTGGGTCTCTCTGTCAGCAGTAGTGCCAGTCCATTATTAACTCTGTGTCAGCATCTCCACTGTTAATTTTATTAGTGTTTTGCATTTGTTTGTATGCCACAGCTTCCATATCTATATCCACATTCCATCCCATGCCTTCATCTTATATCCTTACAGATCCATCCTTCTTGAAAAAAGGGCACTTGTCCACTAAAATAATAAACACTTACAGCACTTTCCTTCCCCTGTGTCCTTCTGCATGTTCCTCTGCTTCTTTTCACCTTTTCTGATTTTTCTATGCACCCATTTCCTCCTCAGTTAAATTAGTAAAGTTAATAAGGACCTTGCTGTGAGTTCTATATTGTGGCTCATGCTAATTCTCATAGTGCTGCAACACTGTATGCATGGATGCAAATAGCTATGTGCATGAAACATGCATGCTATTACTGCTGCTGTAGATTTCTGGAACTACTTCCAAGAAACACTTCACTCATCACTGACACTGTCATTTACAAAATTGTTCTTAAATAATAAACAGTCAAGGCACTAAACTGTTCCTTCTTAATTGAAAAATACCTTGGAGCTGCACTGCAAAAGTCATCATTACCATGGCAGGCATTGTTCTGATTCCAATGAAATGTCCATAAAATAATATAGCAATAAACCATGCCTGGGTGTGGGTAATGCTGGATTTACCAACAGTTGGTGTGGTTTGGTCATGAGGGCGAAGCTCGAGTGGCCAAACAAAGCCAATCGTGGGTAAATCCAGCATTACCCACACCCAGAAGTGGGTTATTGCTATTATACAATGACAGTATTTAAGAAAAAAAATAATTACTTTTCTTAAATAATGGTATTGTATAATGCCTCCTTGCTGCCCTTCCGCAGCTGTCTGGTATTCTGTGACAGTTCTGATATACTGCGCATGCATATGCCTACACCGTACATCAGAGCTGTGGGCAAAAGCAATGGAGAAAGCAAGATCTCCGTTGATTTTTACAAACTGTTTCGCTATGTTAAATGGGTTTAACATAGCAAGACAGCTTTAAAAAAAGCAATGGAGCTATGTTAAATGGGTTCCGTTGCTTATTTTAAAGCTGTCTCGCTATGTTAAACCCATTTAACATAGCGAGACAGTTTTGAAAAAAGCAACGGAGAAAGCAAGATCTCCGTTGCTTTTTACAAACTGTTTTGCTATGTTAAATATATTTTAACATAGCGAGACAGCTTTAAAAAAAGCAACGGAGAATCTCTGTTGCTTTTTTTAAAGCTATCTCGTCATGTTAAACTCGTTTAACATAGGGAGACAGTGTTGCTGTAAGAGTTATAGTAATGGAAAAAGTCTGGGCGACCGGACCTTTTCCATTACTATAACTCAGATTTACAATGTGCACGCTGACCAATCAGCGTGCATGTTTTTGAATATTAATGGGAGGTCGTTGTATAATGAGGTTTTATTAATTCAGAATGCAAAATAAAAGTTCACTTTTGCTAACTCGTCTTCAGTGTATAAAGCAAAAATAACTCTGCTGTCTCTCATACCAGCTTCCACCTGGCTGAATTTTTCAGCATAATATGTCTAGATTGTCTCAGGCTCCTTTAAGTTGTCTCTTTTCTTGCACAGAACACATCCCAGAAGCATTATCCCAGACACAAAACGACCCATCCAGTGAGTCTCCCAACATCTCTGATCTCCAAGTAATAGTTCTCTTTTCTGATTACACTAACCAGGTAACAGCACTGTTTAAAGGGATCACTCCATCTGATGCAAATAATCACTTTTCTCTACAACAATATTTACAATATTATTTTCTTGACATCATTTTTAATACTTATGGTGCAATAGTAACTGCAGTAATTTACATGTCATCAGTTACAACACATCCTATGGGAAGACCAGAAAAAGTGTCTCCCTCTCTTTCCATCTCCTAACATACACACACACACATATATATAAATATATATAATATATATTTATATATATATATATATATATATATATATATATATATATATATATATATATATATATATATATATATATATATATATATATATATATATATATATATATATATATATAGATCTATATACATATCTATATATATATATATATATATATATATATATATATATATATATATATATATATATATATATATATATATATACATATATATATCTATGGGTCACTGTTGCATTGTCGAAAACACAATCCAGCGAATTGTGTTTCCGATAATACACTTTAGCGAAAGTGCATATTGTTGACTATGCACTTTCGCAAAAGAAATCAAAATAAAAAAAAAAAGTAAAAAAAAAATAACTTTAAACAGTGTTATGCAGGAGCAAGCCCCCCTGCACCCCCCACTCTCCCCTACTTTATTATTCTCACTCCGAGATCGCACTACAGTGAGGAAAAAGGAATATTCCCTTATCCCCACTGTAGCATGATGTCAGTGATAGCTTCGCTAGTTGTAAATCAACACTATACGTTGATTTACAACTAACGGTGCATGCAAACTGCATGCCTTCTTTAATTTCCCACTCCACTTTTAGCGAAAGTGCATTTTCGATAAAATGCACTTTTGCTAAATTGTGTTTAGATAAACCGTGTTTCGACATTCTAACAGTGACCCATACACACACACACACACACACACACACACACACACACACACACACATATATATATATATATATATATATATATATATATATATATAGATATATATATATATATATATATATATACATATATACACACACACATGATGGGTGCAACAGTGTGTTAATTGGTATAGCTCAGCAAATAAAAATCAGTGATAACAGCACTTGACAAAGATGAAGTCAACAAATCCTGGAAGATAAACTACCTGTCAAAACTGATCAACAGACTTACAGGATTTGTTGACAACATATTTTGTTTGTTTCTATAGTAGTTAGTGGCAATGACTGTAAACTATTACATTTTTACATATACGTATATATATATATATATATATATATATATATATATATATATATATATACTCACACACGTGTGTGTGTGTGTGTGTGTGTGTGTGTGTGTGTGTGTGTGTGTGTGTGTGTGTGTGTGAGGGTAAGATGAGGATGTCCTGCAGCAGAGAAATGCAAGTAAAGGTTTGTTATGTTGCTCAGTTTTAAAGTTCAGGGAGTTAGTGCACTCACTTGAGGCACTCCTTAAAATGGAAAACACTGACATCTGTGCAGTGACAGAGACGTTGTTCAAGGCTCCAGAGAGCACCCCGGCATTACAAGGCTATAATTCATACCACAACTTTCTGCCACCTATCCTGGACCGAAACGCTAAAGGCAGAGGTTTGTCCATATTCATTAAGGATATCCACACCTCCAGACTAGTTGCTCAGCATAATGCATCTGAGATTATCCAAGTGCAACTAGCTCTGGTAAGACCGCAATCCAAATTGTAGCTTGCTACAGATCTCCCACCATGCCCCAGGATTCCCACTCCTCATTTCTTGATACACTGGAAAATATTAGGGTACAACCCAACACCCTAATAATGGGTGATTTTAACTACCCCACCATTAACTGGGAAAACGACTCAGGTACCAACTCCTTTGCTCAATGTTTTCTGGAATTCATAAATTCCAGTGCCTTGGATCAACTTATCCATATCCCCACGAAGAGCAGCAATATCCTAGACCTGGTCATTACCAACATGGGCAACCGTTGTTCCACATCAGAGATCAATACTTCATTGGTCAGATCCGACCACAAGCTAATCACCCTAGAAAACCACATCCTGCCCCCATTAGGGAAACCATCAGAAAAAAATTCTCCAAAGCCAACTTCACGCTTCTCAAGACAGAAGTAGCAAACTTCACAACACCCATGCAGACGGACAATAGAGGTACAACTGTTGAATCCTACACAAAGGCACTTTATAAGCACTTACATGAGTGCATGGATCATGCTATCCCTAACAGAACCAAGATGCTATCCTCCAAAAAAAGGAAGCCAATCTGGTGGTCCCCTGCCATAAACAAACTCTACAACAGAAGAAAGAAACTGTTGCAAAAAAGATTAAAATCTCACGATTGGAGTATCTCCATGGTCAGCCTCAGTAAGAAGCTAAGATCCTTCATAAAATCCTCCAAAGCTAGTTATGAAAACAAAATCTCCACTGATTCTAAAGACATCCACAAAGCATTCTATAGCTATGTCAAAAATCTCAATGGCAACACTCAGATCTCTTCTGAGTTATAGCACAATGGCACTAAATATACAGAACCAACTGATATTTCCAAAATCCTGGCAGATAGGTTCAGTGCTAACTTTACCCTCCTCTCACCCCCTAAAGGGCCCATCTGTATACCAGAAGAATTTAAAGTTCCTGTAATCATGGCTGCACAGGTAAAAACCACACTCTCCAAAGCCAAGAACACAGCATCCGTGGGACGTGACAACATCCCAGACTTCATTCTACACAAACTGCAGAATGAACCGGCACCCCACTTAAGTACCATGTTCAATCATAGCCTCACCTCAGGCTTTGTGACCATTGAATGGTGCACAATGATGGTTATCCCACTCCACAAAGGGGGAGCCACCACAGACCCAAGGAACTACCACCCCATTAGCCTAATGAGCCTGGTCTGCAAGGCCATGGAACCTATGATCAAGGAACTTATAAACAAAGACATTGGTAATCTCCAAACTTTGGATCCCACCCAGTTCGGGTTTGTAAAAGGCTTATCATGTCTTCTATACCTGACAGACTTCTTTAAAGCAGTCACCAAAGCTGTAGAAGAGGGTAAGGTGTTTCACACAGCCTATGTAGATCTCACCTAGGCTTCTGACACCATCCTCCACTCCTGAATTATAGATAAACTCACTAAACTAGGTATAAATCCCTATGTCACATGATGGGTTGCCAACTGTCTCACTGACGGAACCCACATTGTGAAAGTAGAAGACTCCAAATCCGACTTTAGTGGGAAGTGGAGTACTACAGGGTTCAGTCATGGGTCCTCTCCTGTTTGGTATCTACTTTTCTGAAGTACAGGCTAACACAGAAGGTCTTTGGCTAACGAAGTTTGCAGATGACTGCAAACTAGGAGCCATAATCAAAACTCCTAATGATGTGGACATCCTACAAAAGGGCCTCACTGAGACAGATATCTGGTGTCAAAGCCATGGCCTCAATCTCAGTGCCAAAAAGTGCATTGTCATCCCCTTTGGTAAAAACTCTGTACCCATGAACTACCACATACGTGGTAGTCTACTTAACACCGAAAGTGTGATAAGAGCCCTTGGGACACAGGTGGACAGTAGTCTCTCCTTTGATAATCACATCACCACAGTAGTCAGGAAATCCCTCTACATGGCACACCTTATCACAAAAGGTTTCTCACCCAGGAAGAAAGAGGTCATTGTTCTCCTCTACTCGTCACTCATTAGACCCATTATAGAGTACAACATCCCTTTTGGTATGTACCTCACAAGACATCTACAACAACTGGAAAGACCACAGAAATACCTGACAAAGAGGATTACCGGCCTCAAACACATGCCCTATGCAGACCATCTCAAAAAACTCCAGCTTTACTCCATTGCATATCGCCTACTCAGAGGCAATCTCTGCCTAACACACAACGCTATGTCAGACCCAGAGCTGTTGGACATGCTCATTTAAAGAAATCGCAATCCCTCCAAGCTACATGCTCTAGGAACCTAAACCTTGTCACCACAATAAACAGAACATGCTGGAGGGATAGATTCCTGTCCCAGAGACTTCTCATACTCTGGAACAAACTACCTATCTAAATCAAACAAAGCTCCTCATAAGCGCTCTTCAAGAAAAATCTTGATGATTGGATGGGAAATAGGAAATTCACCTCTGTGAATCTGCTTGACAGGGGCACAGGAAAATAATTTTCTTGGGTGGTGAAAGCCAAGATACCTTTTTGACTAGGCTTAAATAGGCCCTAGGGCCAATAGCCTAGTACCTACCTATGAACCTATGACTGTAAACTGTATTAACACAAATAAGTTCCTGTCTTTCTATTGTGTTGTGACTTGACCAATATGACAGAGAAATTAAAGAAACTTTGGTGAAATGCTAAACAGTGGGCAGTGATTTTTTTTTATGCTGTTTTGATCTGTGTGAGACTGGAAGGTATAATCCAAAATTATGAATATAGCTGATTTTCCCCTTCTATTCATATAAACAGTTAAAAGCATTTTATATGAGCTTTTTTGGACTGTGATTGTACTGTTTGTGTTGCTAATGGGTTTGTAATTCATGAGTTTTTTTTTTGGTTGTATTTGTGTTGACAGGATTTGTATGTGTTTATGCGCGTCTTTGCATATTTTGCAAGGTAGTATGGTAGTTGTACTGGGTGAATGCCAAACATGTATGCAATATGTTTTGGGGGATAAGCAAGTGAAAGGTTCTGAGTATGGAGTATTTCGGGTACAAAAAAGCAATAGAATGGCTTCAATTTGGAGAACATACTAGGGCAGAATAATGGGCATTGTTGCTTTAAACCATCAAACTTGTTCTTACAATTGTGAAGTCAGCTACCATCATGTACCTGTTTAAGGCCATAATAACTTTGGCAGAAGTTGCTTAAGGGAATTGATATAGTATGGAATGCTTGTGTGTGGAAGTTATGTGTGTTAAGAGAGAGATTATCCTAAGTCAGAACAATTGTATCCAAGGCACAATTCCAGTGACCTCTGCATTCTTGCCATTAAAAATCCTTATAACCAATAAACTGATGGTTGCCTGTATTAAACCAGAGGGATTCTGATAAGGAAATATTTTTTTTATTTCAAAGAGATTTTTTGTCCTAGGGATGTATCGAGGATAACATACTCTAGGATTATAAAACTGCTGTTCATTTGTCAAGAGAACATCCCCCAGAACTTCTGGCAGTTGCTTTTACATTTGTGGAAGAGACTTTAGTAGAAAACATCTTTATGTTTAACAGCCTTATTGGAGGACACATTTTTGAAAGATATTTTAAGTGAGACAGTGAGCACCTTTGTTAATTATTGTTGTGACAATAGGAGGTACTGCCAGCCATGCCAGGAAGAAGTAGGGCAGTGGATGATATGAGGAAGTGCCATCATAGCCAGCTGGAGTTTTGTAAAAAAGGATATATCCTTTGAATATCAAACTGATTTATACAAGATGTTTGCATTACAAATGTATTAGAACTGTATGTCATTTGTATAGCAAACTGACTTATACAAGATGCTTGTGCTGAAAATGAATTTGTGAGCTTTGCCTGTGTTGAAATTTATCAACAGTGCATCCTGCTGAAATGAAAGGAAATGTTCATGACTGAATTAAATGTATATGTTTTAACAAAGGACCCTGGGACAGTGAACAGTTAACCAGCTAACTTATTTTTAAGGAAAATAAGGGAAATGTAAATGAGCTGTTAAACCATTAAATCGGCATTCCACTGTGATGTATAGGATTGGAGAGGCTGGGTCTAGGACAAAGCTTTTGTCCATTAGCTTAGTGAAAAGAGGGGGGGGGGGGGCAGGCACTATCATAGACATTTGGATGTGTACTGTGGCCATCTGGCTGAATTCCTATCTCAGCTTCAAAGGGGAATATTGGGAGAACCTAGAGTCAGGTGACCAGATTAAGTCATTCGTTTAGTCATATTGGATATTATATTTTACAGGGACTAATCTCAGAATATAGACAATTATGTTTGAGGCCTGACTAGAAAGACTGCTCACGTATTTCATCTTGCCTTGTCCAAGTAAGTAAGTTACTAGGGAACAGTAAAATTCTCTTAGATTCAGTCAGGAATATAGTGAAGCATAGTTTAGATATTGTTTTTCTATATTTGTCTGAGTCTGTACTTCAATGTTCTTTTAAATATTTCCCTTGATTTGAACTCTGTGGTTTTCTGTGAATATATATTCAGTATTTACATGTAATTTATTATTTATTATTAAATATATTTAAACTTTTCATTATGGCTGCTCATTTTTAGAAACTATTAACCTTTGAGAGTACTTATATTTATGTGGTGACATTGTGTGGTTTACTCCAGAAGGCCTAGCCTTCTTGGTGAACTACTACCATTTGTATTAGTATTAATACTGCACAGTATAATTGGACACCTTTTGTTAAGGGCCTTAGAGTAACTGATTGTGGAGTGTCTGGTGGCAGTGAACCTATCTTATAGTCTGGGCAGAAGGGGGCATAGCTAGTAGACCTGAGCCAGCCTTTCCCAGGTGTGTGTGTGTGTGTGTGTGTGTGTGCGTGTGTGTGTGCGTGTGTGTGTGCGTGTGTGTGTGTGTGCGTGTGTGTGTGTGTGTGTGTGTGTGTGTGTGTGTGTGTGTGTGTGTGCATGTGTGAAAATTAAATCTTTCAGAGTATGTGTCAGTTACTTAGGCAGGGAAACAAAGCACTGGATTTACAGAGAGTGTGCCGGAGAACTTGACTTAGACACTCAGCTGAGGACCCAACCCTACAGCTGTACCTGTGGGGAGTCTTACTGGGGACCTAGACAGAGACAGATATAGAGATATCCAGACCCCAGGCTGAGTGTGTTCTCTATGTGCCCTTAAGGGAAATTGTACTTGATGCAGCGAGGTCTGCATCTGGAAATACTGAGTGCATCCATTTGTATTCCAAGTGCATGTCCCTCTCCAGTGTCAGTGGTGAGGATTCAGGCTCCTTGATTACTGGTCCAGAGTGGGAACGACACATAGTGGTGCCCATCACATACTGGTAGCAGTGGTGGGTGTCACAATTGCTACATCTGCACATATATCTATATATATATATATATATATATATCTATATATGTGTGTGTATATATATATATATATATATATATATATATATATATATATATATATATATATATATAAATATACACACGTGTGTGTGTGTGTGTGTGTGTGTGTGTGTGTGTGTGTGTGTGTGTGTGTGTGTGTGTGTGTATATATATATATATATATATATATATATATATATAGATATATAGATATATATATATATATATATATATATATATATATATATATATATATATATATATATATATATATATATATATATATATATATATATATATATATATATATATATATATATATATATATATATATATATATATATATATATATATATACTGAATCATTTGCTTTTGTTGTTTTTTGCTATTTTGTTACATTTCTGATGAAACATAATCTGTTTTATGAACCATCAATAAAACCCTACTGCTTTTAAAGAAACTGGTGGCCAGATTCAATAAAGCTTACACAGTCCATTTCTACCATGTGGGTGGTGCGGCATGACACACACATAGGTTCATAGGTTAGTACTAGGATAACCACCCTTGTGGGCCATTTTAACCCTAGCCAATTTCCCCATGTGAGAATCAAACCCTGCACCTTGTGTATGTAAGATAAACACCTTAACCATTATGCCAACCTCCCACTCAAATTGGTAGCAAACTCTTTTAGATTCAGTAAGTGGGTCTCTGCACAGAGCCGTGCAAACAAGGTAAAGACTGTGGCATGAAAAATGCAGCATAAGCAGCAGAATGGTATGCTAATCAACCAATCCAAGATGGAGGAGCTATTCAACAAGCTATAAAGCAACTGTGTAGACTCAGTGTTGGTTTTCTCTGCCAATTCCAAAGCCTAATGGAATACAGCCATGGAAAAGAGTCTGCACAGAGACAATGTTAGGGGCTGCAGTTGCTTTAATTCATATGTATGTCCGACAGGCTGAAGTCTATGCAGCTGCTGCTGCTGCTAATAGACCAAGGCCAAGAAGGAGAAGAGTTTTCAGACCCCAGGTAACTTATCACAACTTACATAATATGGAAATTGTAGAGCGCTACAGGGTGGATAGAGACACACTACAGGAACTCTGCAACCTCTGTTGTCCTTAGCTTAGACCCAGGGCAAACCAAGGGAAACCCCTCCCAGTGGAGACAAAGGTATGTGTAGCACTTAGAATATTAGCTACAGGTAGCGATCAGAGACCAACAGGGAACATGCTGTGGGTGTCACAGACATAAGCATCCGGGATCCTCCATCAGTTCCTGAATGCTATGCTCCAACATGCTAGTGACCACATATATTTTCCACATACTCCTGAGGATAGGGCCAGAACTATGCAGGAGTTCTACCCTGTAGCACACTACTCTAAAGTACTGGGTGCAATAGATTTCACATATGTAGAAATGAAGGCACCACCAGAGGAACAGGGAAGGCTATACATAAAGAAAAAGATCTTCCACTCTATTAACTGCCAAGTCATGTGCAATGCCAAGGGAATCATCTTGATTGTGTGGGCTGGCAACCCTGCCAGTTACCATGACTCACATACCTGGCACACCTCCCAACTGTATCAGATGTTCACTGGGGGGGATATCCCACAAGGTCATTTACTGGGGATGCAGATTATGCACTGGAACCATGGCTAAGGACACCCATCAGAAATGCACACTCACCTGTTGAAGAATGCCATAATGAGCCATACATTCAAACCAGAGATATCATAGTGAATGTATTTGAGCTTCTGAGGTCATGGTTCCAGTACCTAGATACATCTGAGGGAGCCCTGCAGCACAATCCATGTACATGTACTGAAATATTCATAGTATGTGCCATGCTACACAATATCATCCTGAGAAAACAGCTTCATCAGGATCAACAAGGGGAAGGAGCACACATCCCACCACCAATATCAAGGCCAGCACAGCCACACACAGGTAAGGAGTCAGAGAGGGAACCAGCAGCTGCTGTGGAAGTAGGCAGACATAGGGATGCTCAATATGACCTTGCACTAGCTAGGAGATGATGCATAGCACAGTCACTCACCACCTAAGTGCCAAAAACCTTCCTTCTATGCAGAAACATATAGTAACACTGATGCCAGACAACACTCACAACCTTTACCTACCCATGTAATGGCTATGTACTGCTTGCATCAGACAGAGTTGGTCCTGAATTAAAACTGTTGCAACTGCTGGCTTTACAAGGTAGGTGTGGAACCTGGAGTGTATTGAGTAATAATATGAATGACTGTGATATCCTTGCATGTTGTTACTAAGTAGTGTAAGCAAGAGAAAGGTGGATGATTTGTACAGAAATTACCTTAACATGTGACAGCAGAGACTCATTTCACATATATGTGTCCATTATTAAGTAGTAGGCCTTGGGCATCAAAGATTCACCCAGTCATATGTCTCAAAAGTAGTGATGGTCACTGCATGTCCTCAGTTTATCACCATACACTTGTACTGGAAAATCATTAAAGAGAGAAGTTAGAAAGTAATAATAATACACATTTCAGTTTCAGACTTTACAGTCCTCACAAGATCATTAACAATAATGATGGAAAAAAAGTTTGATGCTATCAACTGTGTAACTTTCTAAAACCAGTATAGGTCAAAGGTACAATTATCAATTCAGTATCACAAACGCAGATATACTAAGCACTAAGTCAGCTATGCATGCTGAGCATCAGACACAAAGCTTATGTATCCCTGAATCCAAAAGATAGAAAACAGGGGATACGGCACAGTTACCTGCACAGGGTATTGCTGGGGGGGTGGGCAGGAAGCCTAGGCTGACAGAAGATAGGTGAGTGTGTGTGAGTAATAAAGAGAAGAGAAGCAGGCAGACATTTGATAAAGTAACAAATGGTCAGTGAGATAAAATGAATTTTAGACTTCATGGCTGAACCATGTGGCTGTTTTGTGTGTGTATCTGCATGGGTCTGGTGTGTGTAGGCATCTGCATGAAAACAGTCAGGCTCTGTGCTAGCTCTACATCTTAGTATGTTGGATAGGTATGAGCCATGTATAGTAGAGGTGGAAGTACATTGTTGTTGTACCCGGCTATGAGAACTGGCTCTGCCAGGAGTTCCACTGGCATGTCCATGCCTATGGTCAGATGCACTGCTGCTACCTGAGTGTGATGGATATCTGCTGGACAAGCTCTCTTCACGAGGATGCCCAGGACCATGACCCCATGACCTGCCATGTTTGAGTGTGGACAACTCAACCACTCATGGAGCACTGGAAATACTGACACTATGGCGGCATGATCAGGCATGGCCATGTTGGCTAACAGCAAATGATGTGGTTGACCTATGCTCCCAAGGATCCCATTCCCCTCCCAACAGACATCCCATTACAGACACTGCCTGTTCCAATTTGTCTTTCATCTGAGCCATTGAATCAGCAACATGGTGGAGGCAGTGACACGTCAGCCTGTGCCACATCTACAACCCTACGCATTACACTGGAAGACCTATGGTAACATGTCTGTGCCTCCATAATGGCCCTAAACATACACTGAGTGGCACAGGAAGAGACACCTGGATTAGGTGGAGGATGGGCAGCAGGCCTCCTCTGAGCACCACTAACAACCCTCTTGCATGGCACTTTGCCCACACTTTACCTATGGCCAGTGTCAGCAGCCACAATAACCACATTTCTCTGATTGATTGCCTCTCCCTTCACCTGTCCAATATCTAAAGGTTCACTGGAATGGGTATGCTTAGGCCTACTGGCTGTGTCTGGTAGAGTTTCATGGGATAGCTGTCTGTCAATCTCAGTGTCAGATTCAACCTCCGCACCTCACAACTGTGCCTCTGTTTGGCCACCATCATCATCAGAGTCTGCTGATACTCTGACATCAGGTGGTAGAAATCCCACACTTCCACTGTCAGGATCACCTGTGATAAGCAACAAACACAGGAAGCAATTAATATCTGCTCTACTATAATCCAGTATATGCTAACAAACTAACAGTGGTGCCACTATTATAGACAGGACAGCAGTACACACAACAGTCCTGTCATCAACATCACACACTAAAATATTTATTTGAACTGCTCATCAGTACTGTCAAAAAATTATGGTATGCTCCATTTGCCGGATGGCCCTAGAAAAAGTTGAACAAAAGGTAAGCACAACATCATCACAGTTAACAGTAACATAGAGGGTAAAATGTGTTGCCCTTTATATGTCCATTAACTATACTTTCAACAAGAACTTGTTTGACAAGCACAACCTATGCCCTATGTGCAATCAATCAGAATGTATTGTTAACTGTAGCAATTTTCAGTCACCCCAAACAGTTTCCTGTTAAACAGAAGTAGCACATTCATGTAAATATTTTATTATATAACAGTATTGAGATATTAAGATATAAAAGCCTACCTGCAAGCTTCTCCTGGGACATACTTGCCATCCCTGAAACAGCAGCACCAGTGTCAAGGACATGTTGTTCTGCACTTTCCTGGGAGCTGTCTAGATCCCTGACTTTGGACAGGAACTCTTCATTTGTTGGCTCTGTAACAGGCCTCATGCCCCCCATATCCATCCGATCATGGGCCACTGCAGCTGCACTCCTCTGTGAAGATGAGATCATATCAGTAGCCCTATGGTGCACCTGTTCATATGTTCTGCTGTGGCTGCCTACTGCATTGACATCTGCAACTATCAGCTGCCAAATTTGCATTCTGCCTGACCTATCCCCATGTCCCTTCTCAAGCAGAAAGGCACTAGGTTACCTAAAGGCTTCCACAATGATCTGATTCTCAGGGTCAGTGAAGAGTGGATTTTGGGGATTGAAATTCCTGGTTACCATAGTCCTAGGTGTCTGAAAAGACAACAGAAGGATAATACACATAAGTGTCACATAACTGCAAAATAACCGTTGAACAACAGAGAACCACAGCAAACAAAATAAACCAAATACAGGCAGGACACTGCACAAGGACTAGGTGCAATGTTAGCAGTTCAATAATGCCACTGAACAATGGTTTTCAATGCAAGTCAAGAACAAAATAACTATTCACAGATAAAACAGAAAATGTTGCTATGAAGACCCCACTTAAACCCGTGGCAGTAACTAAGGAGTCTCAGTCTTCACTACTATCTCTGGTAAGAGAGTCACTGAAAGCAGGGCCAGAAATATACAGATTCCCCTAAAAATACACTGGGAACAGACTCCAAACATGAGAATGGACTATTTTCTTCACTCCAGGTCCCCAGATGAGTCTTCACACTAACCACTACAGAGCACTGTGTCCCAGTTCTATGTATTTGACACACTCACTCATAAATATTTGATATTCACACATACAAACATTCTTGGGAAAGACTGGCACAGATTTACCTGCTATGTCCTCTTTCCCAAATTACAAGGTAATGGCTGCCACCAGTCAAATACCGCAATACCCTTCAAAAGGGGTGTTCAATTATATTGGGTAAAATAAATGTTGATAAAAATGGTAGCATGTAATCGAAGCAGTAAGACTTTTCAGAGTAGCCCTGGTGTTATCACAATAAGCATAAACACTCTCATATTACTAAACATGCTCTCTAAATAAGCAGCCACAATAAAAGGTAGTAAAACATTTTATAATAAAATAAATAAAATGATTTAAAACATGCATACATTGAATAACTGATTCCAATAAACCACAGAGTATCACACACACAAATTATGAAAATAACTCTGTAGGATATATTTCACACAAATTGTAGAAAAACTCTAACTATAGTTCCCTAACTATCTAAAGATTAACTATCCCTGTCTAATCTAAGTAACTCAGCAAGACAAGATGATAAGCTTACTTCTACCAGGCAATATAAGAATGTATGCCCAGTCTTCAGACTGTTGTCTGGTCCTCAGCAACTGGAATAACAGCTTCTACTATTATTGTTGAAGAGCTCTGGAAAACAAACTGGTTGATAACTTCTGATCTGAAAAACAACAATTGACAACTGAACAACAACTGAACAACTACAACAACTGAACTTTAAGTGACTCAGAACCTGTTTTATAGCAGATTTTTTTTAAAAGTCACAGAAAGCTATTATGAGAATTCTACTCTTTTATATCAGACTTTGAAAAGTAAATAAAACAGCTGCTGTGGAGATTCTATTCCTTTCAGCTCTGACACACAATAACATCACATCTAACCTACATTCTGAATGCTTTTTAAAAAAAACATGTACATTTGGTCAGCCAGAAGAACACTGTTTGATTCAAACATCTTACCTAAATCAAAGTAATAATAAAAAAACATAAGCTTAATTACAAAATTATAGCTAATCGTGCTGGCATATATAACACATGGTGATTTATAATCATTACAAGTATTTACAAAACTTCAGCCAGTCATGTTAGTGCAGATAACAATTTCTAATATCCTCACAGTAGCATTTCAGTATTACCCACTGAGAAATATAATACAGTCTAGATAGTTTACATTAAATTAAACTCTATACAAGTGGCACAAACATCCTGCTGTTAATTGTAATCTGCATAATTGGGACAGGCATATGTGTAATATATGCACATTTCAAGGATTACTGACAGCAGTCTGCAGTTATACTGTGTATTTCTTAGGACCTATACTTAAATGTCATACTTCAGATAAAATAGTTTTATAATTTTGTGAATGCATTGTATATCACATATGATGGTACTAATTTTATCCATTTTTTTCTCTCATTCTAACCCTTACCTCTCTTTTATATTTTCTATTCTGTCTGCAAAATGTCTCCATGTCATCCATCTATACCACATCACTAAATGCTCCACAGTGCAGAGAGGTAGGCCAGCCCCAGTAGATCAGCCTGCCCCCACTCCACTGGCTCAAGCACTGATGCCCAGCATGTCTGGGAACCAGCCTGGCAGCACAGCCTCTGCTGCCCCTGTACTACCTGCACATTCAGATAGTACTGCCCCAGCAGCTGGTGCAGTGGTACTCTCTGGGATCAGTGGCAGAGATGGAGATTTCATTACCCACCAGGAAATACCAGGTTTGGTGCATAAGGTCATTCACCACACCATTTGTGCATGCTTACTTCAGATGGAGAGGCTGCTCTCCCTCATGGTCCATAAAAAGAGAAGACATCAAGCACTTCAACCAGCAGCAGAGTAAGGTGATAGTGATGACAGTCCAGTAGGTGAGGACTCGATTCTCACTGTCTCCAAGTTTGACAGGCATGATCCTGGGTTGTCCCCTCCCTCAGTCTAATCACGGTGTCCCACAAGCTTTCTTGCCCCTTACTGTCCCTGTCTCTTGTTTGTCTTGTTTGTTTGCATTTGCTTCCTCACCTACCAAACTTACCTGACCCAGTCATACCTACATCCCTTACCCAGCATTCCTCTCTTACTGAATTAAAAAAAAAGTGGGCACCTGTTCCACAATAAAATCATAGCCCCCATACATTGCCCTCCATTTTGCACATGTATCTTTTTGACGCACTTGAATTGGTCCATTTGCCTATACAATATGATTAGGTTGCTGTCACTCCTCTCTCTCTGGAGATGGCCGTCCAAATGCAGATATATTCTCTATATATTATCAGTTTTTACTGTTGAAGAAATGGATAACCATAGTTCTTTCCTACCTCCATCCTCATATTCCTCTATTGCTTTCCCTGTGTTCTTACCCTTGCTTGCTCCCCATTTCAGAACTTTCCTATTTACTTCATTTTAACACCTATAATCCTGTCAAAAAATAAAATCACACACAACCTGCATAAGTAGCAGAAAAAGCAATGGATCCCTTCACTTTTTGGCCTCTATGTTTGCGCAGAGTTTGGCATCACATCCCATTGCCAAGCACTAGTGAGTGGCTCTACAATGCTGTGGTTACCTGTTCACAATGCCACTTAAACCCGCTACACAGCAACACATGTACTATAAAGAATCAATGGCATTGCATGATCACTGTTTATTTAAAAGTATTAGATACACCTGGATTTGAACCCAATATCATCTGGGCTAAAAAAGAAATGTATGCATTTACATCTGCTGCCAAAGAGTCATCTAAGCAGCTGGTGTGTTTCATACACTCAGTACTAAGTGTTAGATGTTTAGCAATGTGGCTCGCATTTGCACACTACTTAACTATGTACAAACAGCAAAAATAATGGAAATGTGTATCTCGCATTCGCAAACACTTTGCCAATCCTCATACAAACCCACTGCTCACTGCTGTGCTATGCAAACACAAATTTAGCATATATTACTGCTGCTTACTGTCTATTTACTCTTTATGCCATGAAACTACATGTGGAAACTTAAACTGAACAACATGTTACATATTTACAATGCAGCTATGTGTTGCTCCCCCCATGTACTGCAACCCTGGTGTCTCCAGTACTTTTTCACAAATACTAAAACAAATGCAGTTGAGGCAAAGGTAAAAAAAACAAACAAAAACAAAAGTAAATAAATACAATGCCCCAAAGTGGTAGCACTTCATATAATCACCTCAGCACCCGAATATATTAATTCGCCGGGTGCTGTGGTGATTATATAAAGTGCTACACTTTGGGACATTTACTTTTATTACTTTTTCACAGATATATCAACTACACTACATTAGTTAATATCAAATGTTGTGTGATATGCAATGCATGTCAATCTGGTGACACCCAGAATTTGATTTACCTTCACAGTTGAACATGCCTACACATCCAACAATTTACCTTGAGAACTACTGACTCACATGCCTAACCAGCCTTATCTGCAAGGCTATGGAAAGATTCATTATGGACCTTATCCACAAGGATATATATGACCTTCAACACTCTTGACCTGACCCATATAGGTTTTGTCAAGGGTAGATCTTGCTTATTAAACCTAGTGCAATTCTTGATAATGTCCTCAATGCCCTGGATGAGGGAAAACAGAACATACCACCTATGTTGATTTAGCCAAGCCCTTCGACACAGTCATCCATTCATGTATCATAGAGAAAATTCTCCCATCTGGGGATTAACCCATACATCACTAGATGGTTAGCCAATTGGCTCACCAACAGAATGCACACTGTCAAAGTTGGGAATCCTCCTCCAGCAGTTGACCAGTTACCAGTGGAGTACCACAGGGATCTGTGCTGGTCCCTCTACTGTTTGGAAACTATTTCTCTGAAATTCAGGTGAAGGTAGTTGTCCTGTGACTTACCAAGTTTGCAGAGGACTGTCAAATGGACACACTCGTATAGAGTCCCCCCAACAATGTTAACAGGTTACAGAAAGACCTGACACAGGCAAATGAGTGGTGCCAAACTCACAGACTGAAACTTAATGCAAGAAAATGCCTCATTGTCTCCTTTGGCAAAGAAGTAGTTCTGCTAATTAAGTTATACATAGCACCCTGCTAAGGTCAAACTCAGTAGTATGAGATTTGGGAACATAGTTTGATAACTTCAATCACTATGTGTCCATAGTGGTAAGACACACATTCTACATTGCCCACCTCAAAACTAAGGACATCATATCCAAGACCAGGAAGGTCATAGCTCCAGTGTGCACTCAACCCTTATCAGACCACTAATTGAGTACAATACTCCCTTCTATATGTACCTCAACAGTCACTTTCAGCAACTGGAAAGACCACAGAGGTTTCTGACCATGAGAATCCAGGGCCTCCAAAACATGATATACATGGAAAGACTGAAAGCTCTGTCACTGTACTCAGTATTATACAGGCTGCTGAGATGTGACCTGGTCTTGGCCTACATATCAGTCTGGGACCCTGCGCCAATGTAAATACTGGACATCTGCAAATCAAATGGGACAAAAATAACTTGCTCCATGGATTCCAACCTAGCCTGTGACATAAATGGAACATGCTGGAGAGAGAGAGATACATTTCCCAGAGATTGCCACTCCTCTGTATTAGGCTCCTACTGCATGTGAAGCGGTGCTCCTCAATGACCCTATTCAAGTGCAAATTTGACAAATGGATGGGTGATTATAAATTTACTCCAAGAGTAACACCTATGTCCCTCATTGATAGGGCCAGTTGCTACTGATCAGAAAATCACTCTGCTAGCAATGAACATCTAACTATGCTCAATAATGGTACTTGGATTTTTAAAAGGCCTTAGGACCATTAGCTTAGTAGCCTCCTAGGAACCTATGAAGCTATGAACCTATGCACATTTCCCATCATCCTCTCTCCTATGTCCAGTGCTGATGTAATCCACTATATGTTGTTCTGCAGCCTTGTAAAAATTATACTTGTGCCATGACTCTTGTGTAAATTACTGAGTTCTTGTGTGTGTGTTTGTGTATGTGTGCATGTGTTTGTGTGTGTGTGTGTGTGTGTGTGTGTGTGTGTGTGTGTGTGTGTGTGTGTGTGTGTGTGTGTGTGTGTGTGTGTGTGTGTGTCTAGCCAGAAGAGCAGAAGTATGTATCCTACATTTTCCACTCCAATACCATGGATTGATAGTATTTTGATACTTGCACATGCCTACACATCCATTTCATGCAGGCATCCCAACATTTTATCTCCTACATCCAATGGTGATGTCATCCACTATAAGTTGGCCTGTAGCCTTGTAAAAGCCAGACTTGTTCTGTGGTGCTTGCACAAATTGCTGAGTTTTGTAGTCTGTGTGTGTGTGCGTGTGTGTGTGTGTGTGTGTGTGTGTGTGTGTGTGTGTGCATGTGTGTGTGTGCGTGTGTGTGTGTGTGTGTGTGTGTGTGTGTGTGTGTGTGTGTGTGTGTGTGTGTGTCTAGCCAGCAGAGCAGAAGTGTATATCCTACAGTTACCACTCCAATACCATGGATTGACAATATTTTGATACTTGCACCTCCTTACACATCCATTTCATGCAGGCCTCCTAACATCTTCTCTCCTACATCCAGTGCTGATGTCATACACTATAAGCTGGCCTGCAGTCTAATAAAAGTCAGACTTCTGCTGTAGTGCTTGTGTAAATTACTGAGTTATGTAGTTTGTCTACTTAGGTAGAGGTTATATTCTCACTGTAGTTAACTGGTGTGTGTGTGTGTGTGTGTGTGTGTGTGTGTGTGTGTGTGTGTGTGTGTGTGTGTGTGCACTTGCTTGATATTAGAGACAGACTTTTACACCAGCATGTGGGGCACTGTTATTGTCATATTGTCCTTGCCAGACCCTGCTGATGTCATCAGTTACAAACTGCTATCTGAGATACTGTACATCAGACATGATCTGTGGCACTTACTTTAAATACAATGTTCTGTAGTATGTGTACTTAGATAGGTAGGGTTTCTGTTCTCAATGCAGTCAACTGATGTGTGTGTGTGTGTGTGTGTGTGTGTGTGTGTGTGTGTGTGTGTGTGTGTGTGTATGTGTGTGTGTGTGTGTGTGTGTGTCTGTGCACTTGCTTGATATTAGATAGAGCCTTTTTACACCAGCATGTGGGACATTGTCATTGCTATATTTTCTACACCAGACACTGTTGGTGTCATCAGCTAAAAATTGCTAACTGAGACATTGCATGTCAGGCTCGAGCGGTGACTCTTGCCTTAAGTACAGAGGTCTGTAGTCTGTGTACTTAGATAGGTAGGGTTCTATTCTCATTGCAGTCATCTAAGGTGCGTGTGTCTGTGTGAACTTTCTTAACATTGGATAGAGCCTTTTACACCAGCATGTGGGACACTGTTATTGCCATATTCTCCTCAACAGACACTGCTGATGTCATCAGCTATAAAGCACTAGCTGAGAGACTGAATGTCAGACTTGAGCTGCGGTGCTTGCCTTAAATACAGATTTTTGTAGTCTGTGTACTTAGATACTTAGAGGTTCTATTCTCACTGCAATCAATTGTGATGTGTGTGTGTCTGTGTGCACTTGCCTGACATTCAAGAGACCCTTTTACACCAACATGTGGGGCACTGTTATTACCCTATTCTTCTCAGCAGACACTTCTGATGTCATCAGCTATATCTGGTTTGTGTATATGCACTATTCCCACCAGGGCAAAGGCAGAGACTTGCCTGGAGGCCTGCCAGAAGTTACCTCATCCTATACAATACAGATTACAGTGACATGGGTTTCAGTCTGTCCACATATATCATGGCATGGTTTGAAGAACCTGTGTTTTCTTGGTGAAAACCTCTATGGTCTGTCCAGCTGTTGCACATGTTGGTTGAGGTACATGCAACACAGAGCATTATACTCTATATTAGTGTTCTGATGAGGCTCAAGTACAGTGCTGTAATATAATCCACAGATCTGAATACGATGGTGTGACTTATGATGTATACAGCATAGGCTTTCAATACTAGTGTGGACACTTGGTGGTCAAAGTTCAGATTGCTATGTACTTGTGCTCCCAGTGCTCGCATTACTGGGTTTCAGCATAGCGGGATTATTGTCAATGCTGTAATTAGCAGGGAATTCCACTTTGCAAAAGGACATCATAAAAACACATTTTTGCAGTTATTTGTAGACTGTGTTGCTTTGCCACCAATCATTTATCTGTGTTAGCCCCTACTGTAGTATGTTATCATCATAAGTAGACTTAATGATTGCACCATGTATACCAGAATCAGCAAACACTGAAAGCCAAAGGCAGTATACTTTAACCTGAATTGTCGAGAAAGAGTTTTCAAACAGTAAAGGGCCAAGCACAGATCCCTGGGGTATGCCAGTGCTGACAGCTCTACTGGTACAGGTTGATTCATCAACTTTCACAGTATGTGTTCTGTCAGTGAGCCAACTGGTTACCCATCTAGTGTCGTAAGGTTTAATCCCACCTGGGACAGTTTCTCAATGATACCTGTATGGGGGATTGTGTTCAAACCCTTGCCCAGATCAGGGTAGCCAGTATGCACTGTCTTACCTTCATCCAGGCCTAACACACAGAATGAAAGGGCTGCTACAATATCACAGATCACCTGCCATGTTACACATCACATATACTTTCCTGACATGGTTGAAAACATGCTTCAACACACTTTTTACACAGACTATGTTCCTGTAGAAGGGTGTACATCAACATGCATCCATCTGAGTTTGGGGGGGGATAGCACCCAATGCATGCATGTATAGACATATTCTGACTCTCCTTATCTCTGCGGTAGACCAACATGTCATCACAGACCTTTTCCTAATGGACATTAGTAATATTCCGGCTATATGCAACAGACGTGTGTGAGCTGTTAATGATACATCATGTCTGTGTCATCTGTTAGATGTCCTCAAAGAGGTTATTGAGGGCATGCATGATGACAATACTATCATCCTTTTGAACTTGACAAGCCCAAGGAATTTGACAAATCCACACTGAGGTATTCAAGTCAACACTTCAGATGTGGCCATAAACACCTCTATCACCAAGTGGGTAGACCACTGTATCACATACAAGGAATCTAAATATGTTGAAATCTGTGAAGTGACCTATATTTCAGGTCCAGTGATTGATTCAGCACATGAGGGCTGTCTGCTAGACCCTTTCATGTCCATTATTTAAGTGGCAGACATCACAGATGACATACACATCCTTTGTCCAAACAGTTGACTGAAGGACTACATTTTGTGGGCAGTCATTGACTCCAACTGTGATATTAGTATAATGCAGACAGTATCAACCTACACCAAATTTTTCTGCCACAGACATGATAACCCCTTTGATGCAAAAATATGGGGGATTTGTTACGTCAGGAATATAAACATACAACCCAATTATAATGTAGACATCATGTCTTATAATCAGATAAAGGTATGTGACCTGTGTCCTGGGGTAGATGGTAAGTGGAATGTTCACCAGCATGTTGTCCCAGTGCTGACTACTTCCCTGTATGTAATACAACTATTGAGTATGTTACACCAGTTGCACGTTTGGTACCTGTTCCAGCAATGCACCCGGTATGTACATACTGTACCTGTTTGACAACACTACTGGCATGGGTAACATTAATGACAGTGTAAATTGTCCTTAACCTTCGCACCACAGGGGAGAAAATAGCAAAGCAGCAGAAACAGCTCACAGAATTCTTTCCCTAGGAAAGAATTTGATGTTCTGCAGCTTTGCTATTTTCAGAGTTTGCTGTTTTGGGTTCGATATTATAACATTTGTTGTTTTACTACTTCAATGTTATGATATAAACCCACATTTTCACTGTGCAGTCCATACTGTACCATACTGATATGTGATTGGTGTTCCTGCTACAATTACCTTCCATTGACATGCCCTCATCTGCTATACATTAGGTTTTTTCACCAATCCTCTTTCACTGTGTCCATTCCTATAATTCATCTGTGTGTCCCTATTCAAAATACACACTTCCCCTGAGTGTTTATTTTATATGACAGTCCATGTACCCTTTAAGATCATTTACAGAACTTTGGTACAGAAAACCAGGAATGGGATTTCACAATAATCTGCACTGTATACACTGTCCTGTACTGTATTTGAACCATATGCATAACTATCGTATCTCTCAACTGTCCAGATTTTTGCCTTATATATATTTTTGGTGTGCTCCTTATAAAACCTGTGGTTTTCTAGAATATCACTGGGATGATATCAGGATTGATGTCAAGCAATAATTACGTACATTTGAGTTTTAGACTTCAAATCCTCAGAAAATGTATCTTCACAAAAACTCCTTGTTATTCTAGCATACTTCTTAAGTTTAAAAGAGCAAATATGTAAAATCTGTCCCTATTTCTGGGTCATTGCCCACCCCCATTATGTTGTGCTTTGTCCAGATTTTCACTAGGAGATTGAGAGCTATGAAAACTATTAGCTGTTAAGCCCTAGTGAACATTGTAGTGTTCCATGCAAAACCATGAGCTTTCTGTGCACTTACTTAAACATGATTGTTATGCTTGTTGGCTTACATGATTTCCTGGTCAGCAGCACTGTTGCTAGCCAGGAAACTATGCTTATTTACATTCAAGTGTGGTGAGTGGCATATATATGCAGTGACACTGCACACAAATGTAAACTCTGTGTAAGCTTCATGTGAAGCTTAGGAGTTTGCTGAATACTAGGGTCAGTGTTTTCACTGCCAGAAAATGTAACATCTAGTGAAGAATGGGGATAGCTGTATCTTTTTTTCTGTCATTGCAAACAGCATACTCAGATTTATGGCTGTGGGCTCTACTCACACACACAAGCTAGATTCACATTTGTAAAAAAAATTATTTCCATTCTGTCATTTAAAAAAAATACACACAAAAGCATTTTTTCTAAGCTAACACCCAACTATTTTGTAAATGTTTTATCTATCCCCATCCTTTCTTCCACAACCATTGTTTTATTTTATCTAGCATATCTTTAGTGTCTCTATTTTTATTGTACAACAACATATCACATCTTCTTTTTCATAATCTCCTGAATGACAATTATTCTGTCCCATTTTTTTTAATTTCACATTTTTCTTTCTTATATTTTCCATATACTACTATAGCCATTGATCTGATGTCTCCTCCACCTGTTCTTCAATGGATGGATCTTCCACAACACAAGACTATTTTTTCCAAAGCTCAGGTTCCTCCTCTTACACATAACCCCCTGCAAAGTCCAACATTACCTCAGATGATGTTTTCCTGTCCTTTGATACAGATGCAGATCTCCTTTGCTCAGGCATGGGTGACTTTGTGAAGAAAACTTTTTTTTGATTCAATGATTTTCTTTCTTTTAGATAGTCATCTTTTGGTACCTTTATCTATATACTACAGTTGTATCCTCTTCAGTAGCTCAAAGTTTCAAAACTTTGAACTTCAAAAGGCCAAGACCATACGATTGAAGTTTTGAATCTTTGAACATTTTGAATGGAGATCACTGTACAGCATGGAACGGGATATTTATCATTTTCCTCACTGTAGTGCAATCTCAGACTTGGTATATTTATTTAGCAATGGGTGTGGGAGAATGCAGGGGGGCTTGCCCCCATGTAAAAATGTAAAAAAAAAATTTGCTTTTATTTTTTTTTTTTATTACATTTTCAAAATTTCAAAACTTTGATCTTAAGGTCTCGACCTTTGGAAGTTCAAAGTTTTGAAACATTGAGCTTCCAAAGTAGATCCACTACAGTTATACCCTCATCTCTCCTTTTATAGTTATTTAGATAGTTAGTTGTTTTATTCCCTTCTTTTCCTCATAACTTTGGTGCCATTTTTTGTCAGTATGGCTGATAAACCTTTGGGATTTAAAAATTGTGTTGCATGCAGTCACAAGGTATTCAATTTAGAAACACATTTCTAAATGTGTGTAATGCCTCAGGGCTCTCTCGTCTATGAGCAGTGTGCTATCTGCATTGCCTTTGGCATCCAAAATATTGTGGAGAGAAAGAATAAACTTATCCTTAAGGGACTTCTTCCTGCCCCTGTAGGATAATCATCCAAGAGTCTGTGAGATGATTCTGGAGCTTCCCCTTTTCCCATAAATTCCTCAAACAGGTCTAAATGGGGTAAGGTCACAGGTCCTAAAGAAAAGACCAAGGAGCTGAGAAAGCACTGTACTGGTCAGTATTCAACTTCTTTTGCCACTTTGGACCTGATACTAAAGTCCTCTAAACCTTCAGATCTGGTGCTATTATTTGGCCTGAATATGATCGGATCAAAAATTTCCACTCTCCCAGAGCCATGTTTTTCCTAGAGCTAGTCTTTCCATGGCTCCATTCTCCATTTCTTTGGGAATAGACTAGCCACCAATCATCAAGACATCTGTTCAACGCTTCTTCCCTGTAGTCAGTCTGGTCAACCAGGAGCCTCTCCAAAGCTGATATGGACTAGATCATGAGGGAATTCTTTAGGATCCAGAATCAGTTGCCTCCCATCTCCAGCTACTGTTTGACCCAGGAGTTGTGTTTCTTCCTCTAATTCTGTAGGAACTCCATGACACCTGATTTGCTTGTCCACTCTGGATCCAAAGATGTATCTTTCTTCTACTCCAGTGCTATCTGTGACCTGAATGGCTCCAATCTCATCGGAGCCAAAAGGATCTCTGGGCTGACGCGCTGATATCATATCCTGTGGGACAAATTTGACTCTGAGGTTTTCTGAGCATTCCCTTCCTCTTGGAGCCTTTACACTGGACAGTTCAATGCCAACTTCAACCTCAAAACCAAGCTGAGTGGAATTCCAGGATTTTTCCAGTAGAGGTTGCTCCATCTTCCACTGGATGAATTTCAGAATCTCCTTCAGCTTCAGCTTTTGAGGCTGTCGAGAGAGTACTCTCCCAATCATCTGCGTGAACTTCTCTTTCAAGCTTGGCTCCACCCATCCTCCAAAGAATGTCACTGAGTCATGATCCTTTTCATCCAGTGCATTTGGAACAGCTGGATCTATCAAGTCTCAGGACAGTCCATATAGGGGGCTTCCAAATCTCTTCCGAGCCCTCTCCAGAACATCATACCATGAAGGTCCCTTGAAAGCATATGTGTAAGGGGAGGCACATTGAGTCCCCCCCCCCAAGAGTGTCTCATAGAGGACACTGATTTTCATGACAAGGAGGAGTCCCACAGATCCCCACTTAGGGATGTCTCATTAGGAAGATTCTCAAACTTTTGAGACAGAAAGGTGGGTGGTCCACTGTCTTCCCGTCCCAAGAAGAGTCAGTGTTCCTCTAGGCCTTCCAGTCCATCTCAGCTACGTCTTAGGTGGTTAACCCCACTGACAAGATAGTGGATCTAATCACTAAGCAGTCATTGAAGGAGCTAGACATGGCTGATCCAGTTCACTGAAAGCCAGAGAAGTACTTAGTCTCCCCAAAAGAATGACAAAAATGGAGCAAGGGTCTAGCTGGAGATTACATAGTAGTGGCAATGGTCATCAAAAAATATCTTGCAGAAGTGAACTCTTCTAACATCCCCCTTACAGGGAGTCCATGGCACTGAACAGATTCAGGAAGTGGATTTATTGTTCAGCTATCTTTGCTCTGAAGGCATTTAATTATTTGGCACACATCACAAGATTTCAGAGGCAGTTGACTAAAAAAAAATATCCAAATCTCTCTCTAGGTCTATCCCTGCAGAGGATAAGAAAACTTTGGATTCTCAGTTAGCCACCCTAGAGTCCCTTTCCAATTTATAACATAACTGAGGATGCTTCAAGAGACACTGGCACTGCCATTGCTGTAAGGAAACATGCCTGGATGCACTTGTGTGACTTTGCAGAGCACTTCAAGACTTTATTAATGCTCCGTTTGATTGGTCAATCCTATTTGAGCCTAAACTAAAAAAAACACTGACCGGAAGTGAAGAAAATGGGAAGACACTTTCTACCATTAGAATATGGTTCTGTACACCACCCCAGAGGTCTTTTTATAGGAACTAAAATGAGGTAAGAAGGTATGGTTTCAGAAATCCCAAGGGTTCTCTCCTGACACTTCTGGAGATAGACCCACAGAGACAGAGGGGGAGTTCTACCAATAGACATGATCCCCAAGTTACATGTGGGCCACAAAACCAAGGCTTCAGAGGTCCTTTAGCAAAAAGGCCTTATCAGCACTCTTGAATGGTTGCTATTACATCTTCTTTTTATTTCACCCTCCAAATTCAAAAAGGTTACCAAATATTCCACCCTCTCTAGGACCAAAAGCACTCAGAGAAATACAAAAGCTGCTAAAGATGTGAGTCAACCAAGAGGTCCCACCAGACCAGCTAGGATCTGGAACTTACTCAAGATTCTTTTTATTGCCACAAAAGACTAGGAACTACAGGCCACTTTTGGATCTCAGTCACCTCAACCAATATGTCAAACAATCAAAAGTTCTAGATGGTCATAGTTCAGTTCATTTTCTCACTACTGAGAATAAATGATTAGATATGTTCCATAAATCCACATGATGTGTACTACCACAGCAAGATGGACATGTAATCTAGAAGGTTTCTCCACTTCTGTCTAGGAACCAGTCAAGTACAATTCAAAGTCCTTTCCTTAGGCCTCACTACAGCACCTCCTAGGTGTTAATCAAATTCAAGGCAGTCATCGCAGTGCATCATTTCTGTGTATTCCCATATCAGAATGTCAGTTACTCTGTCCTCCTCCATTGAGGCAGAGAAGGTGGTAAATGCTTTCTAAGTGATTTTCAGCAGGGTAGGTTTCCTGAGAGAAGTACTGACAGAAGTGCCAATTTTATATCAGACCTGCTGGCTTAACTGTGGGAATGATGTGGGGTGAAGCACCTAAAGACCACCTCCTGCCATCCCCAGACTAATGGTCTTGTGGAGAGGTTAAATTCCACACTAAAGACCTTGCTACAGGCATTTGCAGACCAGTTTAAAAGAGAGCAGTACAAATGTTTACCACATCTTCTGTTTGCTTACAGAGAGGTACCACGAGAATCTATAGGTTTTTCACCCTTTGAGTTGCTGTATGGGCATAGGGTGAGGGGACCTTTAGATCTGATTTGTGATGAGTGGAAGAGTGAGTGTGAATCTCACAAGGAGTCTGTTGTGGTATATGTCCTAAACCTCAGTACAAGGTTCAGGGAGCTCATGGGCTTGGCCCAAGAGAACCTGGCAGGAGCCAACAGCAGAAAAATGTCTGGTATGTAGAGAATGCTTGAACCAGAGAGTATGCTATTGGGGAAGTAGTTGATGATTCTCATTCCTGTCAGACACAATAAGCTGCAGGCAGCTTGGGAGGGAACCTTCAAAGTGGTAAGGAAGGTCAGTGATGTTAACTGCATTGTAGAACTGCTAGGCAGGAGGCAGATGCCCAAATTGTATCATGTTAACATTATGACAACCTACCATGATAGGAGGGCCTGGTGCTAAGTATTTACAGTAGGAGGCAGGAGGAATCTGAGGGGGATCTATGACTACATTGAGACAGTCAGCAAAATGCAAAGTTACTATGGTGGAGCCTGGGGTTGCAGGCATATGATATGACAGTCCAGCACAATGGTAGAGTTAGCAATGCCAATGCAGATGAGCTATCAAGACAGGGTATGGGATAATGTATTCCAAAATAGGCTCATCCCTCTCAAGCAACATTTTTCAAGGGACACTTGAAATACTAGCTTGAGTCTTCAAAGGGGGAAGAGATGTGGTTATAGGAGGTACTGCAAGCTCTGCCAGGAGAAGTGGGGCAGTGTATGTGTAGCATATGCCAACATGGCTAGCTGTAAATTATTATATGTCATCTGTATATCAAACTGATTTGTATAGATGCTTGTGCTGAGAATGTATTTGTGAGGTTTGCTTGTGTTAAAATGTACCAACAGTGTGCCCTGCTGGAAAGAAAACAAATGTACATGTATTATTATAAATGAATTAAATGTATATGTTTTAACAGAGGACTAGAAAAGAAGAGGTTAATCTCAAACTTTAAAATATACATGAAATAAATTTACATTTTGGGTTACACCATAAAGATGTTATCCCACAGTTTTCAATGGACCCATAGATGCAATGCCTGTGCTAGAGTATAGGTTGCAGCTCCTGCAGGAAGAGTGGAATGGTTGTATTATTTTATGGCTTCCAGATGCTTTAATAAAACTTATCTAAAGGTCTAGTGTGTATTGCAGTGCATATGTGCTAAACTCTGGCAGCTTCTAGTGATGGGGAATAGTGTGGGAAACAGAGTCAGGTGAACAGATGTGTGTCATGTCATTCTGTAAGCCAGAAATACTATTTAGATATTAGTAGGAGATTGCTTTCAGCATTCTGTGTTCTATCTTGGATCTAACAACAAGGATCACTCACCCACATTATTTTCCCTTGCTCTATTCAGTAAATAAGAACAGTAATTGTTTTAATCAATCAGGAATAGATAGTGAGATTAGCAAAAATACTGTTTTTCATAACTGTGTGAAACTTTCCATCAGTGTTATTTTTAATTTTCCCATGGCTGAAACTCTGGTGTTTACTGTAAATAGATATTTAGTATTTTCATGTTCTTTTATTATTTATTATTAAACCTATTTAAACTTCTAATTATGGCTGGTCCTTTTTAGAAATTATTTAAGTTTTGAGAGTATTTGCACATATTTATTTGGTGATAACTCTTGCCACTCCTGAAAACCTAGCTGTTTGGTCAATATTACCATTTGTATTAATATTCATTTCACTCAGTGTAATTAGATACCCTTTTAAGAGCCTTATAATAACTGACTGGTGGCAGTGAGTCTACCTTTTAGTCTGGATAAAGTTGGTAGAATGGGTAATCTGTGCTAGCCTTTCCCAGGTGTGTGCATGTGAAATTAAATCTCAACAAGTGTGTGTATCAGCAACTTGTCCAGGAACACAAAGCACTGGTTTGACAGAGAGACAGTGGTGGAGGACTTTGCTTGGGCACTTGGCTGATGACTTATCTCTGAAGCTGTGCCAGTGGGTAGACTTATTTGGGATGTGGTGAGAGAAACCCAGACCCAGGGCTGAATGTGTTCCCTGTGTGTTCTTAAAGGAAATTGTGCTCGATGCAGAGAGGTCTGCATCTGGAAATACTGAGTGTATCCATTTGTATTCCAAGTAAACGTCCCTTTCCAGTGTCAGTGGTAAGGATTCAGATTCTTGATTACTGGTCCAGAGTGGGGATGTCACAGAAATTAGGAAAATTCAATGCCAAAACAACTTAGACAAAGTGCCAGCAGTGTGCCATATCTGTTATTGAGACTAGGAAGGTTCAATGTCAAAGCAATACTTGTGGATAGAGAATAACTAGTTGCTACAGACATTGATATAGAAATCATGTATGTGACCGCCATTATCTGATACCAAAGAAGACATTATCATATATGTGTAGAGCATAATAATTACAAAAGTGAGTACCAAGTGACTAGAGAAACTTAAGCAAGCTACTCAGAATGACCAAGCTTTTATCTAACTTGAGCAAAATGCATGGCCAAATCATTGGACACAAGCCAAACAGCTCAATACTAACTACTGTACAGTCAGAGCACAGTTATCTGAATGTGTTGTTATATCAAAACTGAAATGAAGTATTTCCATGTCAAAGAGCAGTTTTTCTTGCAGTCATTCATTCATAAATTTATTCAGTGTATTTTATTTAAGCATGACTGCACTTTAACTGTGTGGGTAACATTTTTTTTCTAAATGCTCTGGGTACATTTAATTTTTTTAAACAAACATTTTCATCCAGTGACTGCCATAACAAAAACAATAATAGAAAACAGAAGTTTATTCTTACTCTTTAGTTTTCTTTTTTACCTGCATCCTTCCAATACATCCAAACTAACCAAGTCTACATTATAACTACTGCAGTGGAATTCATTGTATTAAGCTGTGGTCTGGTGGCCACTAGACCCCCCAGAAGACTTGTGGCTTCTAGATGCTCTATGTTGCACTTTAGAGATTTTCTAAACAACCTTAGTCCAAAGTGTGCCTGAATAAAATCATGATCAAAGAAAGAAATTTAGTTTTACTCTTCAGCTTTGTTTTTTCTTAATTCCTTTCTTCACATCCAAGCTAACCAAGATTACACTGTAATAACTGCAGCAGAAATAACTGTACCAAGCCATGAGATTTCTAGATAATGTGAGATAGATTTTAGAGGTTTAGTTTAAAAAATCCCTTTCATCCAATGATGGCCAAATGAAAACCATGATTAAGGAAAGAAATTCAGTTTTCCTCTTCAGCTTTGCTTTTTCTTGCATCCCCTTAACACACCCTAACTAATCAAGACTACCCTGTATTAACTAAATTAAGCTACAGGTGTAGGGGCTGCTAGGCACCTAGAAGCCATGGGGTTACAAATTTTCTGAGGTGCATTTTATAGCTTTTTCCTAACCTTTCGATCCAACAATTGCCTGAACAAATGTGTATGAAAGGGATATTCAGCGATTGTTTACATTATGAGGCACTGTTTTAGTTCACTCTGGTGTGGGTGGTGCTGACTTGATTGAGATCACAATATGCTATCTGTTACATGTGTTTGCTGGTGGGACAATTTGGCATTCTGATTCTTTTTATATTAAGGTTCCTTAAAGTAAACAAATGCTAAGAATAACCACATTAGTCAAAGGGTTACCACCCCACCCCACACCTACTGGTGTGCATAAGTTTAAGTGACTTGCAGTCCTGCTGTGAGGCATGCAGGGGATAGAAGCTGTTGTATTATATGTTGCCTGTCTTTTTAATATTTCACCTCTTACAGCACAAAAATAATAATAACAATAACAATAATAATAATAATGACAGTAATATAATTATCCAAATAAATTGTCCTTTAAGTGGACAGCAATAACCTTGAATCCTTGCAGCCTTGTCTTTGCCCATGTCCTCCCTCCAAAGAAGACAGCCACAGCAATTATGCATAGTCTGTCCTTGCATATGAAGTGTTTATTTAAGTAGTCCATCTGGCTTTTCTTTTGTGCCCACTAGTCCTGCAAAGCCAGATAGTGATTGTTTTAAACTGAGCTAATGACAAGGGGGGGTCAATTAGTTCCTTTCAGTCAACCCCAACCCCCACCCAGCCGTTATAGCCACTATGTCTAATGTAACATTATTTCACTTCCACAATCCATGCAAAAATGCCTCTCAACCTCTAAGCATAAAAAATCTGGAGACACCCATAAATATGCAAGGACAAAGGCCCAAAATCAGGGACAGTTTTTAAATATTGCTCTTATAAACTTAGAAAGCTTAAGAACAACTGACTTTGCAATAGCATGCATTCTCTGAGGATATGAAGACTGAAACACAGATGTATGGTATTATTTGGTATTATTTAATCACTTCAATCCTTAATGATTTGTGAAAAAAACACAAATGTAAGCTGCTCCACATAAATCATAATGCTAGAGAAATATTGTCCAAAATATATAATATATCTATATAAAATATCATTGCCAGCATCCCTGAAAAAATAATAAAACTTGTCTCACCTGAACAGTCCACATAAATCACAAAGTCAGAAGTATTTCCAAAAAGTATCCAATTAATCACTGCCAGCAACAATGTAAAAATGCACTTATCTGATGACCATGCCATTCCTCTTCTCAACTGTTCACACAAAGTCAGAAATATTGAGAAAAATATTATCTGGTTAATCACTGCCCGCATTATTTTAAAACAATAACACTGACTCACCACACCATTCCTCGATCTCTTGTCTCCAGAATGTCCCCGGTTTTATTTCAAATATAAAAATCCTCTCTTTTGATGCACCTTTGTGCTTAGATTAGAATGCTGCAATGTTTGAACTCCCATGATGTCACAGTGTTAAGTGAGTTACAACAGTGAAGTCAAGTGTAGCACCACCCCCTAGATCATCTTATGGTCAATGGGCATATTTTATTTTTGTTTTGTGGTGCTTTATTAATTAATTTTAGAGGAAATAAACATTTCCTCTAAAAAATTAAAAGTAAACAAAGAAAGAGCACCCCTGAAGGAATGTATGCACCACACCATAGGCAATTGCTTAGTTCACCTGTGCATAAGGCTGGCCCTGTTTGTTGGCAAAGAAACATATTTCAGTGAAGACTTATACTTATAACTTGCTACAGGCAAGTTTAAGTTGGGGTTTGGAGTTTCTCTAACAAAGATGTGGAACTCAAGCCAGCAGAATGCTCAACTATGCTTTCAGGAATACTCAAGTTTTATTTTAAATAAAGATTAAGTACCCTTGTCTCAACATAAAAAGGCTTCATCAGAATCCAGTTGTGCAACGCCTGTCATATGCTTAAATAATATTTTCTATGTCATAATCATTCAAAGCTGTTATAGGTGACATACCATAAAAACAACAAATACAAACAAATATCTTTTCAAGATCAATATGCTTTCAGACATGCTTGCCAGGTAAAAATCAAAGCACATAACAATCAAGGTACATGGATAATATGCTAATTATTAAAAAATATATGATGCATGCTTTAAACTCAGCAATGAGAAAACATAAAAGTGAAAGAAACATGCCAACGATGAAAATGAACATGATATGTATCTGTTTGTATTTAACAGATCTTATCTTCAGTACACTAAGTATAAAAATTAGGTCATTAAGAAACTGAAGCTACCACCTCATCTCCCTCATTTCCATCTATACTCCTAAGGGTCTCATCTTATGTTCCTGTCAACTGTTATAAACATTCAATTAGGTGCCAGGATATGAAATATATATATATGTATTTTTTGGAAAAAGTTAACCCGCTTTTGTAAGAGGTAGACTCAATGAAGAATTATTTCAACAAGTTTGCCCTTGATATCATGGCTGATACTTGATACATTATTACAATTCAGAGTTGCTAGTCACTGCTTGTTACTTCCCTTAGGTTACCGAAGATACCGACTGTGCAGTGGAATAATGTCTGGGGAATGGTTACTTGCCATGGTGTTTTACTGTATAAGCTACTGTATGATGTACTTCTCCACCAGTATCTCTGTTGTACATGTTGACAGCAGACATATGTCAGCCATGACATTAGATGTGACCACTGTGGTTGCTGCAGTTTGTGATGTGGCTGTTGTCAGGTTTGTTTTATCAAGGCAGAGGTGTCAGTTAGGATGTGCATCTTACTTGCTACATTCTGGTCTTCCAATTCTTTCATAATTTGGGAATAACTGTCTGATACTCGTGCATGTATGAGATTGACTATGGCTATGCTATGAGTACTAGACTATTACTGCTCAGACTAATACTCATAGCTCTGATCTCCGGATAAGGCATAATCAGGAAATGGCGATGCAGTACATAGAATGACTGCAGTCCTATTTAGGAATGGCCTGCTTTCTGCTGGTCATGTGTGTTTACATCTCGTATTCTCTGATGATTCTACTTTGCACTCATTACCATATGTTTATACAGTTCAGAGTGCAGCTGGTTTCTCCTCGAGTTTTACTGGTGAGAATATGAAAGAGTATGCATAGTGGCATTAGTTGATCCCATTGCAGATACTTGCCAAGAGAAGCCGAAATAGATAACCACCTCTTGATTTACAAATGTCTATTTTTGCTTTTCTTTAATGGCTTTCAATCTGCTCTTAAACAGAGTGAACCTCATTTTAAACTGCCTGAGGGCATAAGCCCAGACAGAGTAAACAGATCAGAATATAGATGAAACATTTTACACTTTCCATAGTGACCCTTAGGCTATTGTGAGTTTTGTAAATGTTACAATTGCCAAGTACTGATTACTATGAGTTTAGTAAATGCTTAAGAATGTTAAATGCAAGAGGGTAGTGATAGACTTTTGGTGCATGAAACACCATATGAGGCATCAACTTCCATCTCCATGACAAACAACTAATCAATCACAACTGGTCAAATACCCCTGCATTCCCATATGGTAAACTTTATCCCACACAACCTTTACTACATAACTTCATGGTACTGCTATTGCAGGGAAAAGTGAAGCACCTGAAAAAGGTGGCAACACTTATGAGATTAATGGTGCTGTCCATCTCCCATTAAAATAATGTGTGATAATCCCAGGAAATAGTGAAATCAATTATTTGTAACCCAGTGGTGTTGGTCTATATCAGCTTATATTCCATTGTGTTGAAGATTATAGAATTGACACTTAGAGTCACTACAGATGCATTCGCTGCAGCCATGAATGACCACTTGGTGTGTGGTACCCTATTGTAAACATTTCATTCATCTGAATGCTTTGTTGTTACAACTTACCTGATATGGTTTCCACTGCTTATTACCCCATCCATCCTGAGATAGGACAGTGTGCCTTCTGCATTTGTCAGATGTGTTTTTCTTTGATGGACCGCAGTAGGATGACTGTCTTCACTACAGTCATACATCCTGTCCTCTGCATGTCTGTAGTCTTAGACACAGAGAGACTGGCAACATATAAATTCATGGTGTTACATCAACAACAGCAAAACTGTCACTACTAAACTCAAAACTATATGAACTGATCAGTAAACTTAAACTAAAAAAATAAAAACCTTTTTTGCAGGGGACAATACACCAGCATACTCCTCTATATGTGTAATTTTTCACTATACTTCTTATTTAAATGTCTTAACTCCATGATTGCACAACTGCAGAATAACAGAAGCCAGCTAACAAATAAAATAAGTTTTGACACCACATTGATGGATTTCTGCTGCTTAAGTAAAATAAGTAAATGTCAGATGCAGACTACATACCAATGTTTCTTGTCCAAAAGTTAAGAACAACTTCAAAATAATAGATAATTCCAAAAGAAAACAATTGGCAGAATTCAATAAACCCTACACAGCTTCCTAAAACCATGTGCGCATCATAGCATGCTAATTCATATTCAATAAGCATGTCTACATGATACAGTAGATATTTTTCCTGAGGAAGGGTCATAATGAGTATTTACACAGGTAATATATGTTCACTATTGCCTTTTACATTTGTTTGTAGACTACAAACACAGTTCACTACTTAAGGAAGAAGGTGATAAATTAAATTTGGTCTGCCTTTCTTCATGCAAACAGACTTAGTGGGAATGCATGGCTATCAACAGTTTGGATAGTGCTAAGTGTGGAAAATACACTTGCTGCCTAGCTTTCCCTGTGGCACCTGGTGTGAGTGAGGTATAAGTGCAGTGAGTTCATGGTCAGAGCACAGGTGGGTTAGGGTTCAAATCAGCACAATCTACTTTTTAATAAGGGTGCAACTCGGTCATTTTTCACAAAACTTTGATTATAAAGATGATATTACAAGCCAGCAGCTATGTGTTGCAGGTTGATTGGCAGACTAGTATCATTACTGCTTGCATACAAATAGTTTTGTAGGTACCATATGTGTTATGTGTGTAACTGGTTTAGCATGACAATAATGATTATTTAATAAAAATGCAGTTGCATATGTCTGATGGACACAGTTGCTTACTGACAATCAAATATACCCCTCCCATAACCCAAGTATCACTGTAAAATAGAATGTATTGTGAGGTATGTATCATAACTCCAAACTCTATTACTAAAGTTATGCAAGTTCATCTGTTTCCCATATAATGTCAGACATTAGTCCTGCATCACAGCTGAGAATGCATAAGTCAGGACTGTTTAATGTGTCACACATACAAGCTTAATTGAAGTATAGCACCAGTCACTCTTTATAGCTGTAATAACCATGATTGGCAAACACTTTTTCTATGACAGTGAGGATTACTTACCTATTTTGAAATATATGCATTCTCTTTAATTGTAATAATTACTTTCAACAGTGTGTAAGTCCCTACAGAACATATGCCAAGTCATCACATTTCTCCCTCTGAATTCATGGCTTAAAAGCCAAGTCATCTACCATTTCAATGTTGACCATTGGACAAAGTGTGAATAGGTATAGCATCACACATGACATAAATCAATGCCAAATCTAAGATCAACATTGCTGATTCATAAACTCCCTTCCTCTTTGTTTGACAATGTTTCTCTTCACTTACCATTGTGCAGACGTGGTTGGCATAGTTGTGCATATTTTTGTACTTGTAAAATGTGATATCCCAAACTGGTGGGAAAACATTGCAACTGCTGTTGGAGAACCTTTGCAGACACCGGAGGAAATGAGAAGGATGGTACCAAAGTCAGGGCACAAAGGTGGAGTGTGGAGGAGTTACACATATTTGTTGCACTCATTGTGAAGCATTACAGCCATACAGCCATAGACTTCTGCAGGGGGACTATACCCAGTATGAGTATAATTTTGAGGTTTGGAACAGCCTAGTGAAGGCTGGCTGTAGTGCAACTGGCATACCATGCACTGGGGAGCAGTGTAGGCACCACTACAGTGACCTAATACAAGAAGACACAACTTGAGCAGTGGCAGGATGAGTTTAGAACTCCTAACACCCCCCAGTTGTGTAAGTATACTGATCAAGCAACTTTAAATGCTATGGGATGCTGCAGATAGCCAACACTGGTATGCATAATGCTTTCATGTCTCTTCTTTCATGTTCTATTTTACTGCTGAACAGGAAATCTTGGCAAACAGGGAGGCATATGCTGAGAGGTTGGAGTGAATCATAGAGGCAAGAGGTATGTGTGCAGAACACCTGAGCCTGATTGTAATAAATATATTGTGATTCCACAGAACAGTATTAACTTCATCATGATTATCTTAACTGTGAGAGCAAGCATGCATGCTTTCTTGTTTTCTGGTAACTGTATTAGGCAAGTGTAATAGTCTATTCAAGATTATGTGGGTTCCCACAAGTAAACTATAGATTGTCATTCAACAAGTAGCATTTCTATATTTGAAATGCAGCAATATTGGCTTTAATGCCATGTTGTTAAGTTAATCTGTAGTATTTATTAAAGCATATATGGAATATGTGCATATAACAATGATTACTTGTAACAATTCACTGCCATTTTTTGGATCGTTAAAGTTCTATAGCTAGTATAATAATAAAAGGATATTTATTGAAATAAAGCATGAATGTGACATGGTTTACTATCAAAATGTCACCTGTAAAATAAAATCCCAGATGTAACACTGAAAAAAAAAAAAGAAAGTAAAAATACATTTTAGGTCACAATATCGAATCTGCTGAATGAATTCAGCAGATTCAACATTGTCGCTGCACAGATCACAAGGTGTCTGTATAGGAGCTCAGTTCCTACACCTCACATCACTTTTTTGCAGCCCTCCTACTAACTATATATTCCACCTCCGAGATCGCACAACAGTGAGGAAAGGGATGAATGTCCCAAACCACACTGTACCTCAATCTCTGTGCAGTACTTTGAGTTTATATCAGCGAATTTGCTGATATGAACTTTTGAACACGGAGATGTTCAGCAACACAGAAAGTCAAACATCTGTCTTTCAGTTTTCCATCTGCACAGCATCTCCATTTGTCTTTTAATAATAAACCATGTGACATATCATGGTTCTAATAATCTCTTTTCTTTAATGAATGAAAAACTGCACAAGGAAAGAGTGAATCACTCCAGAAGCCAAAATTAACAGGAAAAAGCCTTTATTAGTCCATAACATCAGTTTAGTGATTTCATTCCCTAGAGTGGAACTTCATCAGAACTGATTAATTAGCCCAGTCATCATATTTAAATGTAAAAACACTAATCAAAAACATTTTTCCAATCACGTCAATATTAAAAACCTTAAACACTCCAAAACAATTAAAACTACATAAAAACATTTAAACATTTAATAAAAATTCCATTCATTTAACCTCACAATACTTCAATTTTAAAACTGGTGACCAAGAATAACTTTAATTTAAACCAGGCGGAACAACGGCATTTAATCTAATTCATAATTTCAGTTCTCTAAGGCCTAAATGCTCAACTATGATTCTAGCTTGGGGATCTTTTTTAATTTGGTCTATAACTAAAAAAACAAATTTATGGGAAGGATGGACAAAAATATGCTTGAATAAAGCACTGCTAGACTTTTTTCTTTTTGATATCTGTAAAGTGTTCATAAATACGGTCCCTCAACCTTCTCAAGGCATTACCTACATAATAGGCAGGACACTGTAAGCACTTGGCCAAATATACCACAGTCTGCCAAATACAATAAAAATGTCCATTGATCCTATATTCGACCCTTTGGTGTAAAATGTGTAACCCCAATAATATGACTACACTGGGGACAACTTCCATATTTAAAAGTACTTTTTCTGCCATGAAAATGGTTATGAAATTTCTTGTTTTCCAACAGGTATTTAAAAGATTTGTCTATTTTGTAAATGTTGTTGTTGTGTCTTTCGGCTTTTTCCGGTTAGGGGTCACCACAGTGGAACTCCGGTCCGCTAATGATTTGAAAATAATAGTAGGAAAACTACCAAATTTTTCCAGAAGGGAACTATCCAGAGTATAAGTGGTAATAAAAGAAACCCTCGTGAAGTCTTTCTTAGCATTAATTTTAATATTATTAACTCTAGCCAACTCACTAGAATTAAGTAAACTAGGGGTATATACACCAAGATCTCTTTTAATAGTTACTTTCAAACTAAATTAATTAATTTTTATGCATTTATTTATTGCATTTGTTGACCAGGAAGTTCCACTAGGCCAAAAAGTGGCCATTTTCAGTGGAGGTCTGGGGAAAAAAGCTCCACAGAGATACAAATACATACAATTTGATAAAGCACAGTAACAATACAGTGCTTACAATGTGTTAGAGGTAAGATAACAAATATATCAGAACAAACTGCTAAAGCACAAGAGCATACATTACACTCACAATGATAAAAACACAAGCTAGCAAATATAGCAGATTAAATTTCTAAAGCTCAGTTAACAATGCACTATATACAATTTGATAAGAGTACATACCACAGTAGTTGCAGATTAGACTAAGTGTCCCATAAATTTGTAAAGGGTATAGAAAATGTTTATCTGTTTAGGAGATAATGGTGATGGTACTGGAGGTGGAGAGGGGAGAAAAGAGGGAAAGGTGGGAGAAGAGAAAGGGAAGAGACAAAGGTCAGGTCATGGGTCGTGAGGAGTTAGCACAGGGGCATTGCCAGTGGGAGGAGGCATGACGTTTCAAGGATTTTTTAAAGTCAGTTGTATTGCTAGTAGATCTAAGTGAGGGTGGGAGAGAGTTCCATAGTTTAGCAGTGGAAAAGGAGTAGAGCCATTGTCCATTGGTGAGGCTGGGTTTATCTATCTGTAGGAGTGTTTGGTTTTCTGAGCAGAGAGGCCTATTAGGGTGGTATGGAGTAAATACGTTTGAAAGGGCTGGGCAACTGGATGGATTGTTTATTAGTTTATGGGCTGCAGTTAGCTGAATATATGTGAGGTGGTGAGGTAGTTCTAGTCAGTTCAGTAGTCTAAGAGAGGTGCAGTGGTGAGATAAGGGCTTTCCACTGATAATAAATGTTGCTATTTTGTTATAGCATGAGTGTAGTTTGTTTTTAAGACTGGTCTGAATATTGATGAAAAGAGGAGCGCTTTAGAGAAGAGAGGGGAGCAGGAAAGAGGAGACAAGGGCTAGTTTGGAAGAGTAATTGAGGAATGTTTTGTGTCAATATAACATGCTCATTTTCTGGGGTGCTTTTTTAATGTTGTTGTGAATGTGCATGTTGAAGGTTAGGTGATGATCTATGGTAACACCTAGAAGTTTAGTATGTGTGACAACCTCTACAGAGGTGTTGTCATGGAAGAGGATAGTGAAAGTATCTTTGCTTATGGTGTAGAATTTCTTAGGGGTAAATAGCACTAGTTTAGTTTTTTGGGGATGTAATGCTAAATGGTTGTTAGCCATCCATATTTCAGTGGAGCTGAGGGCTGCTTGGGTAAGTTTTTGAAGTTCATGTGGGGAGTTGGCAGTACAGATGATAGTAGAGTCATCTGCGTATTGGATGACTGTTTCCTGAGTGAAACTAGAGCAGAGAAGGAGTTTAACCATTTTGTAGATTTGTTGGAAAACCAGTGTAGAGTAGAGGATGTGATACCTATGTTGGATAGTTTTCTAAGAAGGAGTGAATGAGAGGTCATATCAAAGGCTTTGGACAGATCAAGAAATAGAGAGGAGGCAAGTTTTCTGGTGGCGTGGGCCCAATTGATAGTGTCACAGAAGGAAATAAGAGCTGTTGTGGTACTGTGTCCTGGTCTAAAACCATGCTGGGTTGAAGATAGTATGTTGTTGTCAAGCAGGTAGCTAAATAGCTGGCTGTGTATATATTTCTCGAGGATTTTTGATATGAGGAAAAGGATGGCAATGGGGCAAAAGTTGGAGACATCTATGTTGTTTCCGACTTTGTGGAGTGGGAGAATAAATGCTTTTTTCCATATGGATGGAATATAAGACTCTTGGATGGACCTATTAAGAAGTATGCTGATGGACTATGCAACAGAATTTGCTGCCTTTTGTAGGAATTCAGGAGGCAGGCTGTCAGGGGCATTTGTGCACCCCAGCCAAGAATTGAACTGGAGAACCTCTTGCTGTGAGGTGACAACATTAACCACTACAAAATTGTGCCATCCAATGTATATCATACCTAGCATTTATCACACTGAGCTACTGAGCCACTGCTAATATGCCCTATTGCACTGCTCTTCACAAGGATTATACAGGTGTTCCCCATCAGCATTGTGACTGTCACATTTGTGTCCAGCTCTTCTGCACGATCTGCACCACCAGTTGTCATGAGTCCACATATGGTGTCAGGACCCTCACCCACACATTTCCACTGTTAAACATGTAGACATATGCAGTGCAACTGATGTAATGACATGAAACAGGTAAAGTTATAAGACTGCATTAACTTTTCTAATGTGCTGCATGTGATTCAGACCAAATATATTATTTGGAGGTGATATACAACCTGGATGTCCAATTGTTTCATAGACACAGCTGTAGTGTGACAGTACTGTATGATGGACATACCATACATCACATCAGTATTAGCACTTGATAGTTTGCATGAACACATATGGATATATGTCAAGATTTCATTGCAGTATAAAATTTTCACTGGCGATATCAGGGAGACAGTGATCATGTGGCACATGTGCTGAGTGCTGACATGTACTTATACAGGGTGCACCATGTAGTGTTTGGTATGTACAATATCGCAGTGACAGCGTCCATGTTCAGTGACACTAGATTTTGCACTGCTATACTTTCTGTGCACATGGGCATAGTTGATGCATTGCCATTAGTCTCACATACTGCTGTAGCATTCATTATAACAGATCATTTCTTAATTCATATGTCAATTGCAGGTGCTTCAGACAATATCCATTCCTATTACATGTGACAGATGAATGTAATACACAGCTGTGAGTAGGAAATCCACTCATAATAGTGTGTTGTTTGTAAGTGTTGTTATCCATATGGCCAAAACCTATGTCAGCTAGGGAAGCTTTAGTCAAGTGTATCACATCTGGCACAGTGAGCCCCCACACATCTTGTCAGCCATACAGAACTAGTCCTTGGGATGCATACCCATTAGGATTTGACAGTGCAGCCTTCCCTTCCAGGTGCTGTACTAGATGCTGGTGTGATACTTCTTTCTGTGTTGCACCCAGTAAATGTATAGCTCAGTGACAACACAGATGGAATGAGTTTGATGCTTGCAGGTGTGGATTGTGGCTTATGTATCAGGCATACCTCTCAACTGGCCAGGATTGCCCCTGATTTCAACTCCAGGTTTAACACAGTCTCTCCTAACCCCTCCAAAAAGTGGTCATTTTTGAGGAATGGGGTGGTAAATTCCCCTTATAGCATACTGACAATCAATACAGTTGTAAACATCTATTCCTGCAGAACAGATATAGTAAGTTACACTCACATATTCTTTCAATGCTTTAGATTAATGGTTGTAATATTTTAAAAGTGTCCCTAACTGTGCTTGTTTCTGTCTACATTCATCCAGGAGTCTGCTATTATGTGTCCATGTTTGAATGAGAAGTACGTTAACATGCCAGAAAGTCATTTTGTAGATCTACATACAATGCACATACCCCCTATTAGATATACCATCCTTTCTAAATGTCCCCTCTGGTGAGCATATCAGTGCTGTTTATATTACAACCATTCATCTCCATTGATATGTTGCCTGGCTTGATCATTTTATAGATATATATGTGATGATTATAATGTACTCACATAGGAGGTGTAGACAGCAATACATACTGTGCTAGGTACATATGTGCTTATTTCAGTGCTACTGACTTGTCTTGGAGGTGTACATACATTGACATATCCTATCTTGGGAACATTGTCATATTTACCATGCCCTCTTCCTCTTTCCTCATTCCTGTCGTTCATGACTCTACCAATTTTCATAAGCACACTTTCCCTGCCTAATGTATGTTTCATTGTATTCACTCTTGTTGTCTCCCCACATCATTTCATTCTACAGATAATTGTTATAGTGCACATTGCACTCAGTACACTTTGCTTTATTGTGATAATACTGCTGTTATTGCACTAGGTTCACCCCTGGTAGTCATTGTGGCTGTCCATTCAATCTCACTGAGCAGATTTGCTCATAAACAAACTTAAATGCTTCTTGTTTCTCTGCTTATGCTGCCCTGTGTGGTTTCCTAGTGGCAGCACTATTGCTGGCCACGAACCGTGTCTGTGCATGTGTAAGCACAATGAGCAGCATGAATATGTGGTTAGCGCTGCTGCTGCTCATCGTGCTAACAAATAAACTCCATGTAGGCTTCACACCAAGACTAAATGGAGTTTACTGAATTCCCGGGAATGTCAAAATATTAATAATTTATCACATGAATAAGGTACTGCACTAATAGTGAAACCACCTTACTGCATATCATAATGTTAGCATTTCTTACCTAGCCATTCTTGATTTACTAGGAGTTCAATAACCTGTTTTTCTAAGAGATTCTATTAAATTGCCCTCACTTCTGCCACAGACAACAAATATATAATTCCTAGCTTCAGCCATGCCACACAAGGTAACATATATTTCAGAACTCTTCTGTTATCCATCCCTGTTTAGTATGTGCTAGATAGCTAACACATGCACTGTGCATTTCATTTTCAATAATTTAAATCCACAATGGGGTTTTGCAGATGACTGCCATAACATCGGTCATAAAATCAATGAGACATCACACTAGAACAGCTGTTTGCTGGTTTAATTATAGTGTTGGATTGTAATATTCACATGTAGAGGAAGGTTACCTTAAATATACAGCATACTCACTGCACTCACTCAGCTATGCATCACTTAAACCTCTCCTAAACTACAGTAGCATTTAGTACCTGTGGCTTTTTTTCCATTCTTTTGCCAACTGCCACCATGACATGATAAATATCAGAGATCAACAATCTCCAATTCTTTTGGAAAAGTAGCAATGCCAGCCATAGATGCAGCTGGTAGAATGCAGAGTAGTTATGTTGAAGGTAAAGAACTTACAAGTGGGAACTCAGATAATCAAACCCACCTTTACACGCTGAAGCCCATTAAGAGCTCTTAAAATGAAGTGTCTGTGCTACATGCCCAAAATGGGCCTCTTGCCTTATCTGTCATACAGCATTGGTGATGTCTATGTTTTTGGAAGCTTGATTCAGGTCTCCTTAACTGTTAAAATCTATATGTTTTATGTAGTCATTATACAGACATTCTTTTCAAAATTGACTACAGAATTATACAAATGCCAGCAATTTTCATCTGTAACATATTTTTTATATATTTATAGTAAGCTAGGAAACAAAGTGGCAGGACAGTGCAGTACAGTGTTTTGGCCTCGTACCCAGAGTCTACTACTCGGTGGTAGGACACACAAGAAATGTTGCAGGGATCATGAGGGACAGAGTCTTCGAAATAAAGTAAGAGCTGTCATCAGAATCAGTAACAAACTCATAAATCAGACTCCAGTGTAAAGCTAGAGAGGTATTTGTGATCTCAGCCTATGCTTCACAACAGGACTGAACTGGTGAGGAAAATAATGCACTCAGCTGGAAGTTGCTGGATGTTTTGGATAAAGCATAACAAAATCAGCTGGTCATGATAATGACTGATGTGAATGTTCTTACTGAGAGAGACACAATAGGATGTGAAAATGTCATAGGTCTGCTTGCCTGATGCCTCAGAAATAGCAGAGAAGAGGCTGTCCTGGGCTTCTGTCTAGTAAATGCCATAATATTTATTAACATATGGTTTGCAAGCGAGAGAGATGATTGCAAGGATAAATACAGGACTGGCCAGAATTCAACTGAGGTAGACTTCTTCCTAGCAAGGAAAGGCACTGGATTCAAATCAGAGGATCTGATATTATTCCTAGTTAAATGGTCAAGCCCCTGCATAAAAAATGAAAGGCTGCAATCAGCTGCAAGAAGTGGTCAGAGAAGGCTTCTAAGATCAACAGACACTAGACTAAGGACCTGAAAACTGATGGGGGTAAACACCAAGATTCAAGTAAGCATGTATTGCTTTACCACCTTAGGAAGAAGAGGAAATACATGGAGCAGAATGACTGTGTCACCGCGTAGCAGCATATGTGAAAAGCAATATAACAGAATTGTATTCAGCCAGATACAAAAGGAAAGCCATGGTAGAATGCAGAAGTCCAGGAAGTTATTCAAAGAAAGATGAAGTGCTTAAAGAAGTGGGGGAAGGAAAAGGTTGCCCAGGCTAAGAAGAAATATTACTTGCTTGCCTAACAAATGAGAATAACAGCAGTCACAATGGCAAAGAACAAGGTGTCAAAAAACCTCTACAATCTTTTGGAAAGCGATTCAACAGATAACCCAAAGCAGCTCTATCACACTGCAAGGCAATGACTGAGACAAAGAAGATGGTAAGCAGAAGTCATTGTTAAGGGATACCAGTGATAATCTGATCAGCAGTCCAGAGGGCATCAATGGCAGATGGAAGGAGTACTTCAAGAAGCTTCACACACACACACACACACACACACACACACACACACACACACACACACACACACACACACACGCTGCACGCACCGCACGCACACGCTGCGTCTTGCACACACGCACGCACACACACACACGCACACACGCACACACGCACGCACGCACACACGCACACACACACACACGCACACACGCACACACGCACGCACACACACGCACGCACACACACACACACACACACACACATCCATACATGGGCGCACACACACAAAGTTGTACTGTCACATCCATAGCGTATAATGAATGCAGAAGGAGAACCTACCCTAGAAGAAGAAGAATGTACACTTAGGAAAATTAAGTCAGGGAAAAATAAGAATATTTAGTGCATCTGTTGCACTTTTTGAACTGCCTTTGTCTGATCACTGCATTTTTTCTGCTTTTTGTTATTATGACTGCATATTTTCTGCATTGTTTTAAACTGTATTGTCAGCCTAGTTAGCATAGTCTAGATTCCGACTTGCTGAATATAGCTTGTTTTTCTTACACTTAAGCACTAAAAACAGCCATCTTAAGGCTCCCATGCACCCTTGTGGCAGAAGATTGTGGATACAGCCTTGTCTGAGCTGGGGATTGCTGGAAGAAGGTTCATTGTGTACTCTCCTATTGGTAGATTAGTTTAAAACCGTTTAATTTTACCTATATTTAACCCTCAACTTTGCTTGTCACTGAGCATCGTGCAACAAGGGTTAGCAGTGCTCTGTATAGATGCAAATGCCTCATAACACAATTTTTCCATAGACTTCTGTTAGTGGAGCTCTCTCAAGCTTCCAAATCAGCTATGCACTGAGCAGCACTGCCACAGTTTCTCAACCCTAACCCTCAATAAAATAAGCCTCCTTGTTAATAGTAGAGCATAAAGTGGTCTAACTGCTCCACCCTTAATAGTACCTATGTTATAACCTTGCCATAATGGAAAGTCAGTTTTCTACCATTTCTCAAGCCAGCCTGATTGATATTGGCATTCTGAGTGTACTAACTGCCTCATGTATACTGACAATCACTTACTCCTAAAACAAACAAGCACCATATGCAAGAGATGTATTTATATAATGAAATTGGAATCAATCCTCTCACATAAAACCAAACAGAATATCAAACAGGTTGTCAGCACACATACTTCACTGCTCATATAAGACAAGGTCATGACACATAAATCCACATATGCGGAGGTGCTCACTAGAAGTCTACCAAAAGGTCAGTGACCTCCCAAGCACAAACCACTTGCACAAACTGCAAAAAGTATAGAAACCACTACACACAATAGCACATACACCAGTTTCTTACCAAACAAGCCCCTATGGCAAAACACCTCTAAACCAAATGTCTTGGTCATAGGCAACTCAATAGTGAGACACACAGATGTCCCCCTCATTAGGCTGGACAAGAAGCAGGTCACGGTCAGCTGCCTGTCAGGTGCCAGGATCCATCAAATCATGCATGCACTCATGTCACTCAACAAGAAGTACTGTTATGACTCTGTCATAGTCCACGTTGGAGTGAATGACTTGAGATGTATGTCCCTGTACTATATGAAGATAGACATTACTGAACTGTCAGATTATGTTGTTCCAGGCTGGTATGACCATAGCACTAAGCAGCATTCTACCCTCATCCAGGATGATGCCACAGTATAAACAAAAAAGTATCAACTTCAATAATTGGCTTAGTTTCTGGTGTCATTCCAGGGGAATCCAGTATCTGTCAGCCTGGGATGACATGGTCGACAAATTATGCTTTTTGCCAGAGATGGTCTGCACCTGTCTCCTCTAGGCTTTCAGATACTGCCTTCCCCATAGTGCCTTTTTAGGCAGTGTCAAAATAACCATATTTCTAACGTAACAAAATCCACCTGAGGCAAACTCAAGGTTCTGCTACTTAATGCTAGAAGTCCAAACATGAAGTTGCACTCCCTGGAAGCACCCCTCACCTTGGAGAATGCTGACATCTGTGCATTCACTGATACATGATTCAAAGCCACAGAAAACACTCCAGATGTGCAAGGCTACAATGCCTTCCACACATTCAGACCTCAAAATAAGTGTGAAAGAACCAAAGGCGTAGAGGTATCCATCTTCTTTAAAGCCAATTGCACTCAAAGACTGGTCAAACAGTATGAGTCTCTCAAACTACTCTATGTCCAATTAACTCTAGGCAAAATACCCTACTACATCATTGCTAGCTATAGGTTCCTCACCATAAACCATGAACTGCACACAGCCTGTTTAAACTTCATGGAATCACTCTCCATATAGCTCAACATCTTAGTCATGGGTGACATACATGAATGCAGAGGTTCCTGGACTTTTTCAGTTCAAATGCTGTGGAACAGATAGTCTGTACCCCCACAAGGGGCTCAAATGTCCTAGACATAGTACTTACCAACATTTGGAGTCATGGCACCACCCCCCCCCATATGATGCCTTCCCTGGTAAGATCGGACCATAAAACAGTCTTGTTCAGAGTAAATATTGGTCCTGATACTCCCACAGGGGCAAAACATATCTAGAACTTTTCCAAAGCAAACTTCAGACTATTAATTATTTATTTTTATTTATTTATTGACATTTGTTAACTGGGTTTGTCCAACTGGGCTTGTGGCCCATTTTCAGTGGAGACTCGAGGAGAAAAGCTCCAGTAATACATTTTAAAACAAGTACAATTTTAAACAATATTGATATAATAGCAGTTATAGCAAAACAATTCACATATGTTGGGATACATGCATAAATTTAAAGTTGCATTAAAAAGAAGCTAAGTAACAATTTTACATTTATATAGTTCAATAGGTCAACAATTAACATTTTTTGTTTGTATAAAATTGTGCAAATGCTTAGTAGACACATTGGAGAGAGAGGTGTAATGAGGTACGGTACTAAGTATGGTCCTTTTGAGGGTACATAAAGGGAAGGAAGACTAGGTAGGGTCATGGCAAGGACAGGTTCTTGAATTGAGAAAATAAGTTTTTAGTTCATTTTTAAAGTGTGAGGTGTGGGAGATTGAACGTAAGTCAATGGGAAGTTTGTTCCAAGCATGGGCAAGGGAGTGTTTGTAGAGTAGTTTGCCTAGTGACCTTTTTGGGTGGTAGATATCAAGTAATTGTTGGTTAGAAGTACGGAGGGTCCGGGATGAAATGTAAATGGAGACTAAGAAAGATAGAGATGGACAGAAGGTGGGTTTATAAAGAATAGAGTGTAGCATATGAAATTGATAAAATAGCAGAAACTGGGGAAGTTCAAGCCATTGAAGAGAGTTTAAAGAAATGCAGTGGTGTGAGTTGTATGGGGAGTTAGTAATGAATCTGGCTATTTTATGGTAAGTCTGTTGCAGTTTTAGAGTGGAGGCCTGGATATTGGTAAAAACTGGGTCGGCATATAAGAGGGAGGGGAGGAGGAGTGCCTGGCCCAGGGTAAGTCTAGATTCAGGGGTTAGGAATTTTTTGTTCCGATATAGCAGACCTAGTTTCTGGGATTTTTTTTTTTTTATACATTGGAGTATGTGTAGGTTGAACTTGAGTTCGTCATCGATAATGACCCCTAGGAGTTTTGTGTGGGTGTCAGGTTGGATATTTGTATTGTTAGAAGATGTAATAAAAAAGGAAGCTTTGTGAAGAGAAAGGGAACGGGGAAGGAAAAGTAGGAGTTTGGTCTTTTTGGGATTTAGGATCAATAGGTTGTGAGAGAGCCATTGTTCAGTGGCTAGTAGGGCCTGTTGGGTCAGGGAGTGTAGTTCAGGAATGTTATTTGAGATGGATATAAGTGTGGAGTCATCGGCAAATTGAATAAGGGAGGATTCTTTGCATGAGGTGTAAAGATCATTGGTGAAGATGTTAAACAAAAGGGGTCCCAAGATGGAGCCTTGGGGAACACCAGTGGGGATGGGAAGGAAAGGTGAGGAGGATGAGAGCCATTTCACAAGTGGAGATTTGCGAGTTTGGATAGTAGTAGAGGATGGGAGACAGTACTGAAGGCTTTGGAGAGGTCTAGGAAGAGACAGGAAATTAGTTTATTGTTGTCTAGGGCCTCTGCAATGATATGAGTGAAGGAGAGGAGGGCAGTGGTGGTGCTGTGGTGAGAATGAAATCCATGTTGGGTAGGGGTAAGTAAGTGGTGTGTGAGGAGGTGATTGTGAAGCTGTGAGTGAATACATTTTTCTAATATCTTGGAGAGGGGGGACAGAATGGCAATGGGTCGGTAGTTTGAGGGGTCAGTGGAGTTTCCACCTTTATGAAGAGGGATAGTGAAGAAAGATTTCCAAAGTGTGGGGGCAGTTGATTCCAGAATAGATCGATTAATTAGTATAGATACAGGATAGGCAATTGAGTCAGCAGCAAGTTTGAGGAATGTAGGAGATAGATTGTCAGTGGAAGGAGAGCAAGGTTTTAGCTTGAGTAGTAGAGATTTGATGTAAGTAATGGGAGCTGGCTCAAAAGAAAACAAAGTTGTGTAAGTGGGACTTGGAGAGGTAGGTGTCGAAGTAGAGTTTGGCTTAGAGGTTATCAGATTGTGGATGGAAGAGATAAAGTGTTTATTCAGGAGGGTAGCTGTTTCCTGAGAGGAAGAGTTAGGGTATGGGGAGGGATTAGAGGGCTTTCCAGGATACAGGATATTGTTGAGAGTTGACCAAAATTTTCGAGGATTGGATTTGTTGTTAAGCTGAACAGACCTATAGTATAACTTTTTGTCGTTAGTTGTATGTTATTTTGCAAGGTTCCTCATTTGCCTGTATTTTTGAAGAAAAGGTGGTTGTTTAGTTTTAGTCCAGGTTTTTCAAGCATGTTCTCTTTGTTTCATAAGGGACCTAGTCTCTTTGGAGAGCCAGGGAGCATGGTTTGATTTTACTCTGATCTTCCTAGAGGAAGCTAAAGAGTTTAGAGTATTCATGAAGATGTTATTGAAAGTGCTTACAGCATCGTTTAGGGGGAGGTGTTTTAGAATGGACCAATCTATGCTGTGGAGAATGGAGTTAGATTGGGATGAATTGAAAGTCAATAGTTTTTGACAGTGTTTGATAAGGTGGGGTTTAGGAATATGGGAGTAGTGTCTTAAGATGGTGGTAGGGAGATGATCACTGAGGGAGTCAGGAAAGGTGGTGGGATTGTGGTATTGGTGGGGGGAATTGGTAAGGATCCAGTCTATGATGCAGCTGGAAGTGGAATTTTTATGGAAGTGAGTGGGAGATGTTATAAGTTGGTGGCAGCCGTGCAGGTGGATACTGAGTTGGGGGGAGTCAGTTGTGATTTTGCACCAATCAATGTTAACATCACCAAGGATAAGTGTCTCATGTGGTATGTTCTGGGAGAACCAGGATAGGATGTTTTCAAAAATGGGCAGATTGTTACCAGGAAGAAGGAAGATAGAGGCAATTGCAAGTATTTTGTGGGGATTCAGATGGCAGTTAAGGATGATGATTTCAGCTGGGAGGAAGTCAGGAATTGGGGAAGGGTATGGTGAGAGGTTAAGAATGTTTGAGTAGAGGATGGCCATGCCACCACCTTTTTTTACAGGTCTGTCAGATTGGAAGATATTATAACCTGGTGGGAGTATTTCACTATTTGAGATTTGTGGCTTGAGCCAGGTTTCAGACAGGGAGAGGATGTGTGGGGTATTGAGAGCTATCCATGAGTGCAGCTCAGTGACTTTATTTGCTAGACTCTGAATATTCAATGAGTAAATAGTTAAGTATTTGGATGGAGATGATTGTTGTGACTGAGGTTGGTGACTGTTAGAGGAGTAAGATGGGGGCAGTGTAGAGGTCGTTTTGGACAGAGAAGAGGGGCCAGGGTTGGGATGGATATCTCCAGAACAAAGAAGATTTTTAGTGAGGATGGAGTGTGTAGTAGATGCTAGATGGAGTTTTTATAGTTTTGACTTAGCTTTGTGGTAAGGTTTAAAAACCTGTATTATGGATAGTTTATACAGACTTGAGATAGAGGTAGTAAAGAGATTAGGGGAGATAGTAAAAGATGAAATACTTGGATATATGTTGTATGAGTGAGATGTTGGTGAACATAGGAGTGGGTCAGAGAGATTGGAGTGGTAAGAAGTGGAGATAGAGAGAATAAGGAGTAGTGTAGAAGATATTAGAAAATAATACATGTTGGAATAAAATATGGTCAGATAGAGTAGGTACAGAGACAGTGGTATAGATGAAGTGGTGTTGACAAGATTGACAGATTAGTAAGGTGGTTGTAGCAATAGGCAGGACGTAGAATTGTTGTTGCTAGTGGGACAGGAAGGGGAGGGATAGTTAGGTATAAAGGTAATTGTAATGGGGTGGGTGAGAATGGGGGTAGGGTAGGAGAACAAAGTGAGCCTGAGCGTAGTAAGGGCAAACGGAGTGGAACTAGCACCCTGGTCAAGATTAAGTCATAGAAACAATCAGAAAAGATAGTGAAAAACTAGCTTGAGAGACAAGGATATAAAGTTTCTAAAAGTATAGTCACCAGAAATAAAATAAAAAGAAATAAAATATGAGCAGAAGTAAGCTTACAAAAGGACATGGCCTCAAGCTACACAAGTAGATTTACTTGAAGGAAACCCAGTACTGTATGGTTAAAATAAGCTACAATAGAGAGGGGCTTTGCAGGGGGAGAGAGAGGTATTACTAGCAGCTAAAAGCAGGGCAAAACATAAAAAAATTAATATGTAAGAGTCTGAAGACAGTAAAATAGGGCAGGTGCACTAGGAAAGGCAATTATGAGTGAGGCTAGAAATGAATTCAGGGAAGGGTAAAGTGCAGAACAGGAGAATATACACAGAAACAGTATGAGGATTAGTGGGTAACCAAAGAGAAAGGTTAGGAGCTGCTGGCGTCTGCTTTTCGTGGTGACTAGCAAAAAAAAAACACTGTAAATTCTTGTGCTTATAAAGTCTAGCATTAATTAAAATATTAGCTTATGTAGTAGTTATTTACTTCAGTGGTGTTATTTTAAGCTTAAAATGGGGGCTTCCGGACAGACAGTTAGAGTTGCAGGGTAGCTGTTAAGGTCCTCAAACCTGTGTTGCCTGTACTGTGGCCAGGAGAAAACCGCAGGGAAAAATCCACTAGGGCTATAAAAACAGAGAGGAGGGAGATTAGTTATGAGCAAGTAATTCAGGAAAAAAGCAAGAGACAAAAATACCATGGGTAAAGAGAAAAAAATGAATACAGGTAGGCAGAGACAGTATACCTAGCATTAATTTCCATTGTATGAGTGTCTTACACACATACAATGGAAATTAATGCTAGGTATACTGTCTGAACACAGCAGTGTGTACACCTATGCATAAAGTAATGCAGAACAACAGTAGTTAACAACAGCACAATGTAGACATACACAAGGCAATAATTCACAAAGCAGGAAAACAGAAATCCAGGATACTGAGGACAACAACAATTGGTACACTTTCAGGCAATAGTTCTTCCTTTTACTTTAGTGCTACACCAAGAAATTACAGTGAAAATACTACAAGTACATCTAAATGTGAAGTTAAGGTGTTTTTTTCTCCTTGCAACAAGAAACTTAGTTGGTAAATATTCACATTTACAGTTTTCTTTCATTAAAAAACAAGAAATAATATGAGTACAATTCAAAAGCTAAGCTACCCGTGATCATAAGGTGCTGGAGCTCCTTGTGACAGGGAAAATAGACTTTAAATATTCACAAAACTAGATTGGCGAGAAAAAGTACACCAGAAGCAGCAAATGCATGCAATATTCATCTCAATATAATCAGAAAATACTATATGATCTAAAGCAGATAAAGCAACAGAATATTCACCAAATATTGTAAGATTTAAAGCAGTTAAGGCAACAGAAAAGACATCACAAAACAGTTAATGCCAAAGAATCAAAAGTTTACCTTACACAGAGCAGCAGATGCTTAGCAGCATGAAGTGGAAAGAAGGTTTCAAAATGGCTCCTGCTGTTGTGAGGCACCTATGATGACTAGGAAGAGGAAGTGAGGTGAGGGGGAGGGGTAATGACATACTGGGCTCGGCTAGCACCCTGGTCAAAATGAAGTCATAGAAACAATCAGAAAATATAGTGAAAAACTAGCTTGAGAGACAAGGATATAAAGTTTCTAAAGGTATAGTCACCAGAAATAAAATAAAAATAAATAAAATATGAGCAGAAGTAAGCTTACAAAAGGACACTGGCCTCAAGCTACACAAGTAGATTTACTTGAAGGAAACCCAGCGCTGTATGGTTAAAATAAGCTACAATAGAGAGGGGCTTTGCAGGGGGAGAGAGAGGTATTACTAGCAGCTAAAAGCAGGGCAAAACATAAAAAAAAAAACATTAGTATGTAAGAGTCTGAAGACAGTAAAATAGGGCAGGTGCACTAGGAAAGGCTATTATGAGTGAGGCTAGAAATTAATTCAGGGAAGGCTAAAGTGCAGAACATGAGAATATACACAGAAATAGTATGAGGATTAGTGGGTAACCAAAGAGAAAGGATAGGAGCTGTTGGTGTCTGCTTTTCGTGGTGACTAGAAAAAAAAACCACTGTAAATTCTTGTGCTTATAAAGTCTAGCATTAATTAAAAGATTAGCTTATGTAGTACTTATTTACTGGGACACATACTTCAGTGGTATTATTTTAAGCTTAAAATGATGGCTTCCAGACAAATAGTTAGAGTTGCAGGGTATCTGTTAAGGTCCTCAAATCTGTGTTGCCTGTACTGTGGCCATGAGAGAACCGCAGGGAAAAATCCACTGGGGCTATAAAAACAGAGAGGAGGGAGATTAGTTATAGGTTCATAGGTTCATACTAGGCTATCTGCCCTAGGGCATTTATAAGCCTAGCCAGAGTGTGTTTGGCTTTCGCCACCCATTTTAAATTAATTTTGCTATGCCCTTTTTTGAGGTTAGTATACTGTTCCTCTGTCTAACAGTGACACAGAAGTGATATCCGGGGAAAACCTATGATCTCCCATCCACTCATCAAGATTCCTCTTGAAGAGAATCAATGAGGGACTCTGCCTAACCTGGACTGGGATTTTATTCCAGAGTGAAGGGAGCCTCTGGGTTATGAATCCCTCCCTCCAGCATGTCCTATTTATTTCAGTGCTGAGGTTCAAGTCTCTCAAGCGCGTAGCTCGATGGGATTTGGATTTTCTGAGGTGCAGCATGTCCATTAATTCCGGGTTGGACATGGCTTTATACGTCAGGCACAGATCGCTTCTGAACAGGCGGTATGCCACTGAGTAGAGCTGGAGTTTCTTTAACTGGGCAGCATATGGCATCTATTTGAGCCCTTTGATCCTCTTGGTGAGGTACTTTTGGGGTCTTTCCAGTTGCTGTAGGTGTCTGGTAAGGTACATCCCAAAAGGGGCATTGTACTCAATTATGGGCCTGATGAGGGATGAGTAAAGAGGCACAATGACCTCCCCTGATCTAGATGTGAATCCCTTCATGATTAGGTGGGCTTTATAAAATGTTTTTCTAACCACTTTGGCCACGTGGTTTTCAAATGAGAGATTGCTATCAACTTGGGTCCCCAGGTCCCTAATTACTTCTTCCATACATAATGGATTAACACCTATGTGGTAACTTGTGGGCACTTTGTTTTTGCCAAAGGGGATGACTGTACACTTTTTGGCGTTTAGCTTGAGGCCATGGCTCTGGCACCAGTTGTCTGTTTCTATGAAGCCCTTTTGTAGAATGCTTGTGTCGGCTGGAGAGTCAATTATGGCACCTAGTTTGCAGTCATCTGCGAACTTGGTTAGCCACAGTCCATCCATGTTGGCCTGTACCCCCGAGAAATATATACTGAACAAGAGAGGTCCCAGGACTGAGCCTTGTGGGATGCCACTTGTAACTGATTTGGAGTCTGACATGGCTCCAGCAATTCTAACCATGTGGGTTCTGCACTTGAGCCAGTTTGCAACCCATCTAGTGACATAGGGGTTTATATTTAAGCTGGTGAGATTATCTATAATGCCCGAGTGGGGTATTGTATCGAAGGCTTTTGCGAGGTCCAGGTAGGCTGTGTGGACCACCTTCCCCTCGTCAATGGCCTTGGTGACTGTTTCAAAGAAATTGACCAGGTTTAAGAGGCAGGATCTGCCCTTAACAAAGCCAAACTGGGTAGGATCCAGTGTCTATAGGTCCCCAATATCTTTATTTATGAGATCCATGATGATCCTTTCCATAGCTTTACAGACCAAGCTAGTCAGGCCTATGGGGCGATAGTTTCCAGGATCCGTTGAGGCACCACCTTTGTGGAGAGTGACCACTGTTGCTGTACGCCACTCTTTGGGTACATATCCTGTAGTAAAGCTGAGATTGAACAGTAGTTTTATGTTTGGGTTTAGCTCTTCTTGGAGTTCATGTGGGACGCAGCCTGGGACACTGTCTGGTCCCATTGATGCTGTGTTTTTTGCTTTGGAGAGGGCGGCTCTTACCTGAGCATCTGAGATGTCAGGGGGCAGCACTCTGCTGGGATAGATATTTGCCCTTTTGGTGGGGAGGGGGGGAGAAGTCTGCGCTGAACCTGTCAGCTAGGATGTTTGCAATGTCTGTGGGTTCAGTGTATTGTTTGTCATTTTGGACTAATTCTGAGCATATCTGGGAATTCCCACCCAGGTTCCTAACATAACTAAAGAAAGCCTTGTGATTATCCTTAGTGTCCTGTGCAATTTTTCTCTCGAAGCTGGCCTTAGACAATTTTATGAGTGCCTGTAGTTTTTTGCTAATACTGATCAGAGATGCCTTCCCTTTTTGGGATTTTGCTCTATCATGTAGTAGCTTCTTCCTTCTATTGTATAGTTTGTTTATGGCTGGGGTCCACCGGACAGGATGCCTGCCTTTGGAGGATTGGGTCTTGGTTTTATTTGGAATTGCATGATCCATGCATTCCTGAAGGTGTTCATAGAATGCGTTTATAAAGGATTCTGCGGTCTGGGCCGTAGTTTCCACAGGCCTGGGGGCTTTGAAGGATTCCACCTCGGTTTTGAGGAGTGTGAAATTTGCTTTAGAGATGTTTTTCACTGTGGTTTTCTGGGCAGGGGGTGGGGTGGGGTCGGGATGTGAATATCCAGTGAGATTAGTTTATGGTCTGATCTTACCAGTGAGGGATACACTTCTGGTCTGGAGCATAGAGCCCCCATGTTGGTGATGATCAGGTCCAGTATATTTTCCCCTCTTGTGGGAGTGGTAACAAGTTGTTCCATAGCATTTGAGTTTATAAATTCTAGGAACCTTTGGGCTAGGGTGTTGGAGCTAGAGTAATGCTCCCAGTCTATGTTTGGGTAGTTGAAGTCACCCAATATAATGGTGTTTGGAGAGACCTTCATATTTTCCAGTGTTCTCAGGAAGGCCGAGTGGGGTTCCTGGGTTTGGGAGGGTGGTCTGTAGCAGGCTATAAATTGGAAGGCAATTTTACCCACTGTTAGTTGCACATGGATAGTCTCTAATGCTTCGTGCTGTGCCACCAACCTGAAGGTGTGGGTATCTTTGACGAATATTGATACACCCCCTCCTTTTGTGGTTCGGTCCAAGTTTTGGGGCCGAAAAGCATGGTATGAGGTATAACCTGGTAGTGCTGGGGTGCTCTTGGGAGTCTTGAACCAGGTTTCTGTTACTGCACAGATATCGATGTTCTCCATGCTAAGGAGAGTTTTGAGTGTGTGCATCTTGAGGTTTAGACTTCTGGCGTTGAGTAGCATTACTCTTAGTTTCTTATCCCTTGTGATACCTATGGAGGTGGGTTTGTCTTTTGAGCCTTGCCTAAAAAAGGCACTATGGGGGTGGCATGAGCCTTTGCCAATATCCAAAAGCTCAGGAGTGACAGGTGCAAGCCGTCCCTAGTGAAGCATCATGGCTTGTCGAGCATGTCATCCCAGGAATGACATGCTCAACATCATCTCTTGTTCATTAAAAGACAAGAAATAATATGAGTAGAATTCAAACCCTAAGCCACCTGTGATCATAAGGTTCTGGAGCTCCTTGCAACAGGGAAAATAGACTTTAAATATTCACAAAACTTGAGTCGTGAGAAAAAGTACACCAGAAACTGCATATGCACGCAATATTCATCTCAATATAATCACAAAATACTATATGACCTAAAGCAGATAAAGCAACAGAATAATCACCAAATATTGTAAGATTTAAAGCAGTTAAGGCAACAGAAAAGACATCACAAAACAGTTAATGCCAAAGAATCAAAAGTTTACCTTACACAGTGCAGCAGATGCTCAGCAGCATGAAGGGGAAAGAAGGTTTCAAAATGGCTCCTGCTGTTGTGAGGCACCTATGAAGACTAGGAAGAGGAAGTGAGGTGAGGGGGAGGGGTAATGACTAATACTGGGCTGGGCTAGCACCCTGGTCAAGATGAAGTCATAGAAACTATCAGAAAAGATAGTGAAAAACTAGCTTGAGAGACAAGGATATAAAGTTTCTAAAGGTATAGTCACCAGAAATAAAATAAAAAGAAATAAAATATGAGCAGAAGTAAGCTTACAAAAGGACACTGGCCTCAAGCTACACAAGTAGATTTACGTGAAGGAAACCCAGTGCTGTATGGTTAATATAAGCTACACTAGAGAGGGGCTTTGCAAGGGGAGAGAGAGGTATTACTAGCAGCTAAAAGCAGGGCAAAACATAAAAAAAAAGTAATATGTAAGAGTCTGAAGACAGTAAAATAGGGCAGGTGCACTAGGAAAGGCAATTATGAGTGAGGCTAGAAATGAATTCAGGGAAGGGTAAAGTGCAGAACAGGAGGATATACACAGAAACAGTATGAGGATTAGTGGGTAGCCAAAGAGAAAGGAGAGGAGCTGCTGGCATCTGCTTTTCGTGGTGACTAGCAAAAAAAAACACTGTAAATTCTTGTGCTTGTAAAGTCTAGCATTAATTAAAAGATTAGCTTATGTAGTAGTTATTTACTGGGACACATACTTCAGTGGTATTATTTTAAGCTTAAAATGGTGGCTTCAGGACAGATAGTTAAGCAGAGACAGTATACCTAGTATTAATTTCCATTGTATGAGTGTCTTGCACACATAGCTAGCTAAGAACACAGCTTAAAATGGTGGCTTCAGGACAGATAGTTAGAGTTGCAGGGTATCTGTTAAGGTCCTTGAACCTGTGTTGCCTGTACTGTGGCCAGGAGAAAACCGCAGGGAAAAATCCTTAAGGGTTCAGTGGTATTATTTTAAGCTTACAATGGTGGCTTCAGGACATATAGTTAGAGTTGCAGGGTATCTGTTAAGGTCCTCAAACCTGTGTTGCCTGTACTGTGGCCAGGAGAAAACCTCAGGGAAAAATCCACTAGGGATCAGTGGTATTATTTTAAGCTTAAAATGGTGGCTTCCAGACAGATAGTTAGAGTTGCAGGGTATCTGTTAAGGTCCTCAAACCTGTGTTGCCTGTACTGTGGCCAGGAGAAAACTGCAGGGAAAATTCTACTAGGGTTCAGTGGTATTATTTTAAGGTTAAAATGCTGGCTTCTGAACAGATAGAGTTGCAGGGTATCTGTTAAGGTCCTCAAACCTGTGTTGCCTGTACTGTGGTCAGGAGAAAACCACAGCGAAAAATCCACTAGGGCTTACACAGAGCAGCAGATGCTCAGCAGCATGAAGGGGAAAGGTTTTCAAATTGAAGGTATAAAAAATTTATACCCCCTGCATTCACAGACAGCAATGACTCCTATGCAGAGATGTACTCTGATGCCATGTACAAACACTTAATCATCTGTATAGACTCATTTGTACCTGACCTTATCAAAACCAAGTCCTCCTAAAAAAACAAACCACCCTGTTGGAGCTCAAGTATAAACAGTTTATATAACAAGAGGAAGAAACTGATGTCTAAGAATAAGATAGAACTGACACAGCTGAGGAAGAACTCCCTCTTCAGCTTGAGCAAGCAAATCAGAAATCTCGGGAAGTTCTCTAAAGCAAAGTATGAAGCTAAAATAGCACCCCTAGATAAGGATAATCATAAGACTTTCTTTAATTACATCCAAAATTTGAAAGGGAATGCCCAGCTATGTGCAGAACTAGTAAGAGATGGTACCAGTAATACTGCACCTGAGGAAATCACCAACCTGCTGGCTGACAGATTTGGTGCATACTTCACCCCTAGACCCCACCGTCCATACATTAAAGCATATCTGACACCAGTCCTCTGCCTAGTATCTCTAGAGGTCAAGTCTTATCTGCACTCTCCAAGACCAAAAACATGGCCTGAGTGGAGCCAAATAACATCCCAGGATGCTTATTAGGTAATCTAAAACAGGATCTAGCAGATCCCCTTAGCATTCTCTTCAATCATAGCCTGAGAACTGGCTTTGGTCCAGCATAGTGGCAAACAGCAACAGTAATCCCTTTGCACAATGGGAGGGCATCAAGAGACCCTGGTAACTATAAACCCATAACTCTAACCAGTCTCATCTGCAAGGCCACGGAAAGCATCATTATGGATCTTATCAACAAAGACATAAGCAACCTTCAAACTCTAGACTCAATCCAATTTGGTTTCATTAAGGGTAGACTTCTTTGAGAAAGTCACCAAAGCTCTGGATGAAGTTAAGATAGTGTATACTCCCTATCTTGATCTGGCAAAGGCTTTTGGCACAATTCCCTCCTTGGGTATCATTGAAAAACTCTCCCAGCTGGAGATTAACCCCTGCATCACTAGATGGGTAACAAATTGGCTCACTGGCAGAACTCACGCTATCAGAGTTGGTGACTCCACCTGTACCAGTAGACCCATCTTCAGTAGAGTACCACAAGGTTCTGTGCTGGGCCCTTTACTGTTCAGAATCTACTTCTCAGAAATCCAGGCTAAACTAGATGGCCTTTGGCTTACCAAGTTCACTGATGATTGCAAATTGGATGCAATCATTGAGTCACCCAATGATGTTAACATACTACAGGAAGGGCTAACACAGACAAATGACTGGTGCCAAAGTCATGGTTTAAAACTAACTGCAAAAAAGTGCATTTTTATTCCCTTTGGCAAAGTAGAATATCCTACTAACTACAGTATGGACAACACCCCTCTAAGCTCAACCCAGTGGTGCAAAACCTAGGTACACACGTATATAGCAATCTAAACTTCAACCACCAAGTTTTCACTGTAGTAAGGAAACCATTCCACATTGCACACCTCATAAGTAAGGGCATTGCATCCAAGTCTAAGGATGTTATAGTTCCACTGTACTCAGCCCTCATCAGATCACTAATAGAGTGCAATGCCTCTTTTTGGATGTACCTCAACAGACATCTGCAGCACCTGGAGACACCACAGAGGTTCCTCACCAAAAACATCAGGGCCTTCAAAACATGACATATGTGGATAGATGAAAAGCCCTGTCACTGTACTCTGTATTTTATAAGCTGCTGAGAGGAGACTTTTGCCTGGCCTACAGGGCAGTCTCCGACCTTGCCCAGATGGATATGCTCTATATCTCTAAATAGAATGGTCCCAGAGTCACTCACTCTAAGGGTCTTAATCTAGTTTATGACATAAACATAACAAGCTGGAGAGACAAATATGTCTCCCAGATACTGCCACTCCTCTGGAACAAACTTCAGTTCATGTGAAGTAGAGTTCCTCACTTACCCTATTCAAGTGCAACCTGAACAAATCATTGAGACACCGCAAATTCACCCGAGGGGTGGCATCCATGTCCCTCAAGGACAGGAGGAGCAGGTGTTAACCATAGAGTAGCTCTTCAAAGGTACGTCCATTTAATAACAACAATTGAGGCAACTTGGGATTAACATGGTTAGACTTCTAAGGGTTCTAGGGCCACTAGTCTAGTAACCTCCCATGAACTTATGAAACCATCAGGCTCAAGTAAAGTCACAGCAGATATGACTGAGAGGCTAAGTGTATTAGTGGAAAAATAGCCAGAGGTATCAAATTCCTGTCACACTGGGTGAAATTGCAGAAGAGGGTGACTGATGAATGAAGATGCAGAGTAGTAGAAAGTAAGGTGGGACATAATAATTACAAATTCTGATCTGGATGCACTACAACCAACCCAATCTTTACAGTGAGTCAAATAATGGAAAAAATGGAATGCCACAGATAGAGAATATAATTCATACACACTGGGGCATGCTTGCTCACTTTGAAAACATAAAAGACATTCTGGGGCCCCACCCACATTACATTTTTAAGCGGGGTGTTAATATTTAACAAAAAGGTTAGAACACCCCATTATATAAAATTTATCCACAACAGGCACGGTTAAATGTAAGAGCTGTTAATGCTGTTTCATTAGCAAAAATTAAGAGGGTGAGATTTTTAGGGTGATTAAACAAACTATCAAGCTCCCTGAGGCCAAATGTGATACTAGAGCAGTGGTACACGTTGCACTTTACTCCTCATGTGGATGCTTTTATATTGGTAAGACATAACATTCTCTAAGAAGGCACATATATGAATATGAATATGTCATTAGAGCTGGTAACATCAAAAATGCTTTATCAAAGTATGTCAGGGTATGTTCTAATTTCATTAGGTTCAAGTTTTCAGTTTTGGAGAAGATTCAAGGTGATGGGTAACTGGGAGAATCAGGGAACTTTTATGACTGATAAAGCTGCAAGCTAATGTTTTCTCAGGTATTAATGAAGGCATTAATATTAATTGTCTATTAAAGAAAAAAAATCAAAGACCTTCAGTTAGGATATATTTAAAATATGGAAAATAGCTGCCGAGCGATCCAGGAAAGTGTCGTTTTCACGTGCATTAGTGGCCCTACACTGTTCCTGCATGGAAAGCTGTGCTGGATGCAAATCACCTCATTTTCTGGTAAAAAACATGCAAATTAGGTGATTTTGTGATCCACTAAGCTGGCCCGACTCCGTGCAGGAACAGTGTCAGAGCAAAAATGTATTCAGTTAGTAACTGAATACATTTCTGCATCTGAGTAAATGGAGGCAGGACAGCTCATGGAAAGCATGTATTATAGTTAAACACACATGTCAATGGCCAAAAATAAGGCTATTGGTATTAATTAATGTTTATTTTTTTTTTTAATTAAACTTTTTTTTTGGATGATCACGGCCATTTAAGCTAAGAGCAGCAGTGCGCAAATGGGATTGTGCCAAAAATAAAAACAAATGAAAAAAGTCAATTTTAAGATAATTCTGCATTTTGCCATTATAGTCTGTGGCATGTAGAATGTAAACAATACCAGGGAGCACTGGTTGTCAAGGGGAAAGGGTCCATCTAAGTGCAGTAACTAAGGACTTACACACTGGGGTATGCAAGTGAGGGGAGTTATACTAAATCACAGATTTCCACAAAGTGTCAGCATGTACCTAACCGTGTAGGTGCAGCAATACAACAGTGCAAGTATAAGAGCTGAATGACTTTATAAGGGGGTGTGTCATGCTTGCTGTATGCTCATTGGAGCTCTGTGGCCTGTGTTTGCCCTTAGCTAAGCACAGCTAAGGAAGGGGGTGTGTCTGAAGCTGTATTGTCTTACTCCATGAAATGCAGAGCCTGTTCACATCCAGGGAGGGCCATTTCTGCTTAAAAGTGCTTACATTAGCTAAACGGGTGTACGCAGCACGCAGTGGGCATAAACCCCCCCCCCAAAAATGCAGGAAATAGCAGAACTGTTTACATTTGAGCACCGGGTCTGAGCGACATGCCTCGGGGCTTAAATAGGGAGGAAGTGGGAAGGGGAAACAGCAGTAGGAAGGCAATCAAGGAGGACTAGCATAGCTGGCAGAAGGAATGTATCATATTCAGCCAATTACACATGCAGCAGCCCAGCACACTAATATAAACTATGCAAATACCCTACAGACTGTTTTTTCCCACAAACTCTACACCACTGGTGTACACAGATGGGGGATATTTAACAGGCAAAAATAACTAAATATGTTAGAGGCTGCTGCTGCTTTACTCCATCAATATGTGCTAGAGACTGAGGGTGGTGAAGAGGAGAATGCTGACAACCGACCCACAGTGAGGAGTGGAGAAGAGTGTACAGACCCAGGGTAACCTGCCAGGGCCTACATGAGCTGGAGATAGTAGAGCACTATAGGGTGGACAGGGACATTCTACAGCAAATCGTTGAGCTGTGCTGGCCACACCTTACACACGGAACTAATAAAGGGGAACCCATCACAGTGGATACCAAGCTATGTCTAGGCTTAAGAATATTAACCACAGGTACCTTCCAAAGACCAACTGGGGATATCATAGGGGTCTTACAGACATTAGCATCCGGGGTACTCCACCAGTTCCTGGATGCCATGACACAACATGCCAATGAGCACATATATTTCCCCACTGCCCATGAAGCGCTGACCACACCTATGCATCTCTTCCACCGTATAGCAGAATATCCTGAGGTAGTTGGTGCTATAGAGTACAGGCACATTCACATCAAAGCACCACCCGATGAGCGGGGCTTCCCCTCCATCAGCTGCCAGGTCATGTGTGATGCCCAGGGCATTATCATGAATGTGTGTGGTGGCAGCTCTGGAAGCTATTACGACTCCCACATCTGGCATTGCTCACAGCTGTATCAGGCATTTGCCAGGGGGACATCCCATATGGCCATTTAGTGGGGGATGCTGGTTATGCACTGGATCCATGGCTGATGATGCCCATCAGAAATGCACACAAACCCAAACAAGAACACCATAATGAGGCACATGCACAAACCAGGATCATTGTAGAGCATGTGTTTGAGATGCTCAAGTCACAGTTCCACTGTCTTGACATATCCAGTGGAGCCTTGCAGTACTCTCCAGCTACATGTACACAAATGTTCATAGTATGTGCCATGCTACACAATATGATCCTGCAGAAACAGCTGCACCAGGAAAAGCATGGGCAGGGCCATACAGCCCCCCACCATTGCAAAGGCCAGCACAGGCACAGAGGGACTCGGAGGAGGAACATCTTGCGCCTGCCCCTGTAGGCAGAAGGAGGCATGCACAGCATGCCCAGGCCTTGACAAAGAGGCAATGCATAGCACACACACTGACACTGTAGGGACCCAGGGACTGATACCTCTCTCTGACTCGCACATACAGTAAAAGGGATGCCAAACAGGACACTACCTGAGCTTTACCATGTACAGGGCATCCTACATAGTCAGCCCTCCAGCACTGTCTTCAATACTGGCCCAGAAACAAGGTAATTCACTCTTCCTATCAATTACTGAATGGAGTAGTATGTTCTCATACTTGTATGTATGATATGGATGCAACCATGCAAGGGAATTGGGTGGTTGAATGGGATAGCAGCAGACAGCTATATGGGACAGCAGGAAATTCATAACAAATGCTGGTGTCAACATACTAGGCAGTACTACACAAGGTGACAGCCCCCACTGCAGTACATGTGATGGCCCAAAGAACTGTGTGCATTAATAGGTCACACACGTGGATGTCAGTGAGGGTCACATATCCACCACCAGCCTCACCCAAAAGGACAGGTGTAGATGACAATGAAGAAAGGCTGGACTAAAGCCCCCAAATGGTGGCAATGGTGAACAGCCCATCATCAGACCTACAGAGAAATACAACAATAGGTCTGGCAGTTGCATTCCAGTTCTGAAGGGTAAGAAGTCTGAAACTGAAATATATGCCATTAAGATTTAACATGTGTACTCTACTGATATGCCTCCTGTCTGCATGATAGGTCACAATACAATATGAAATGGAAGCCAACAGAGTAACCAAAATACCAGTACAGTCATTTCAAATGTTAAAGTCTGCAGGTGTGCACCACCACCACCCCCCCCCACAATCCCATGTAGAAATGCAGTAACAGATGGTCTGCAGCACTCTCAAATGGCCTAAAGTCTTCTGGCAAAGGCCCATGCCTCATTCATAGTGCCGATGTATGGAATGTCAGGGGGTCTCAACTAACTACCTAACAGTAATGCAAGGCCATGTTGACAAATGCCAATAGCATGCCTTCCCATGTTCTACTGCAAGGACTGTAGATCAGGCCATAAATGCTACTGGGATAAAGGCCCAACTATAGGGATACCTCTGAGATATTGCTTACATAATGTTAGGTGGAGGAGAGAATAACGGGGGGGGGGGTGTAAAAGCATGGATGTCATGGAGTGCATGAAGTCTGAAACTCTAATGTCTGCCCATACTACTCCTGACTGCAAACCCATGAAGGAATAGCCACAAAACCACTTGTAAACCACAACGTGAAGGTAAACTGTCCAGATATATGAGGCCTGCATCTGGATAACCTGGGTGTATCTGTACAGCTTAGAGGTATGGCCCCAGTAGGATATGGCCATTCTGTGAAGTTGAGAAAAGCACAAGGAGGGGAACCACAGCCAGCATACTGACAAGGTGCTGCACCATTTACACAGAACCAGCAGTCTATTGTCTGTAGCTACCCCTCCTCAATGGCAGATGTGTGCCAGAATGTTTAGTCTATATGCCTCAGAATATTGGTCTCAGCTTGATTCATCTTGTATTTCCCGGTAAATAACTGTGAGCAAAGAATGATAACTGTCAGTAGTTGATGACTTGACACATCACAGTGTAAAACAGTACATATGTCAGAATATCTATGCTACAACCAAACATGTCACACAAGCAGCACAGACAGCAATAGTTACAGTATCCCCTGTATGTTATGCCTATTGTGTCTCAATATCAGCAACCTATCTATAGATATCCTGCAGAAACAGTTTGATAGGTGTAGCTGTAGCACACACAACCCTGAACAGGAGTCCAACCCTCCCTGGAACAGATACACACACTCAATATAGAAGGTCATACTGGGCATGCTTCTAAACTTAGAGAAATGAAGCCCGTGTCTCACAACAAAGTGGACTACAGATATTGGTTATTCGCAGCTGTCTGTGCACACACACCAAATTGTACACCATTGATACTTCATGCACTCACACTGGATAGGAATACACACACATATCTAAGGCCAACATAAAATAATATGTCAAACATACACACACAGAAACGTGGGGAAGAAGAAGACATACAGTGACAGCGAGAATCCCATTATGAGGCCTGTCCCACCCACTACACATTCCATTGGCCTACATCACATGATGTACTGATGTCTTTCACTGTAGAAATACCTTTGGTTAGCCCTCAGTCCTATAGTGTCAGTGGAGCTTGTGATAAATGTGTAACACTACAGTACAAATAGGTATCCATGTAGCAGTTGTAATCTCAGTCCTAGCAAATATAAAGTTGTGTGTGAATGTGTGTGTGTGTGTGTGTGTGTGTGTGTGTGTGTGTGTGTGTGTGTGTGTGTGTGTGTTTCTAGATGAATGAGGTTGAGGCCATTCACACTCACTTAATCTCCTGTACCCCTCCTTCAGCACTGCTGCTGATGTCACTCACCTTCACAGATACCTTTGGACAGCTTCCTAGCAGATAACCTCTGTGGTGCTTGCAATAATTGCGTAATACTATAGTGTAGCAAACTAGTTAGGTAGGAGTTCTGATCCTGGCAACTGTGTAAATGTGAGTGTTTGTGTGAGAGAGTGTATGTATCCTTGTAGAGACCTGATTTTGTGGTCATTCACACTTACAACACCCCCTTACCCCTCCTTTAGCACTGCTGCTGATGTGACTCACCTTCAAAGATACCTTTGGACAGCTCTCCCACATGTAAGCTCCATGGTGCTCCCAATAAATGGGGAACACTGTAGAAGCAATAACTACATAGGTATGGGTTTGAATCTCATCCCTGTGTTTGTGTGTGTACATATGTATGTCTGTGCCTCAAAGAGTTTGGTCCCATTTACACCCAGTACACATCTCAGTACCTGACTTTAGTAATCAGATATCATCCACCTTAGAAGAACCTGTTGGCAACACTAAACCATGTAAGGTCAGTGGTTCATGTGGTAAATGCATAACCTGATGGTCCAAAAAGATAATTAGATAGAGGTCTGAGCCTCACCCCTGGCAAATATGTGTGTGTATGTAGGGTAAAATATTTTTTGGAATCTCTCACCCACTACATCACCCAATGCCAGTATTTTCTAGGGCTGATGATGTCCCTCACCTTAGAACTACCTTGGGACAACATCCATCCTGTAAGCTCCAAGGCATGTGCGATAAATGCCGTACACTGTAGTAACAATACATAGCTAGGTAGGGGTTTGAAACTCAGTACTGACACTTGTGTGTGTCTTTCATCAGTATCCTGTATGGGGGTTGGTGTGATTGTGTAATAACAGGATCCATTGGGGGGGCGGGTTTTGCTAAATTATTATGTTGGGGGCATAGTATATGTCACTTTGTCCACATTACAAGGCCAACAGTTGTCAAACATCATAGAGGTTGGTGTTGACAACCACAGCCCTAAATGTCTAGTGCGATTTGCAATGACTATGTGACAGTATGGATTAGTGAACAATATAGGCAACCCTTCTATTACTCAGAGACCACTCTCCACCCACGTATCATACACAAACATACTTGGCTAGACAACCACTATATTGGTAGTTCTCCTGCATATTGCCTCACAGATACTATCCATGGTGTGATTGCAGTGGACTACATGCCTGTTGACCACAACAGTGCCACTGACATCAGAAAGTGTCACATCTCCTGACTGTGTGTTATCCAAAAGCAAAAGGACATGGCACCCTGTTCCATCCCCTCAGTAGTCAAATCAATGTGCACAGTAGTCTTTTTGCCATGTTCCCCACTGGACACCTGCAACAACTCTAGAGTCTGCAAACATACCCCACAAAGGGGATACCATGCCTTAAACACATGCCCTGTATGGACAGACACCACTAACTCCACTGATACCGGTATCATACTGTCAATGTAGGTGCAATCCCTACCTCAGTTACATAGCCAGGTCTTGCCAAATGAGGTCAGGAAAGCTACATCAGAAGATACCAATCTGTTCACACAACATGCCCCAGAGACCTCAAGCACACTTCCACATGTCAAAGAACATGCCTGTGGGACGTGCATAACCGAGACACTGTCCATGTTATGGAATATAGATCACATACATGGGAAGCAGTGCACATCACTGGCCACCCACAATAGAAACCTGGATGAGTGGATGGGGAATACAATACCCACCCCTGGGGGCTACTTTAGTGACTATACTCCTGAGCCACACTGGGGACTATTGTCACGTAGCCTGATGCCAAGGTATTCCCTTGGGCTAGCCTTGTAGATCCTTCAGGCCCATTCATCTACTACACACCTATGAAGCAATGAGTCTTTGGATCTCAGTACTGGCAAGTGTGTGTGTGTGTGTGTGTGTGTGTGTGTGTGTGTGTGTGTGTGTGTGTGTGCACGCGTGCATGTGTGTGTGTGTGTGTGTGTGTGTGTGTGTGTGTGTGAATAGTAATCCCAGTGTGTTTGGTTGATGTATATCCCCTGTGGCTGTGGTTATTAGCAATTGCAGGTGTGTCCAAAGCAGAATATGTACCATTCTCCATTCTACAACAGATAATGTACATCAATATGTACCTATGTACAACCCTCAGCCCTATAATCTGTGAGACATATGCAATCACTGTGTTACAGACTGGCAATTACCGTGTGCATACTGTACTCTGCCTATGACATGGTGGATGTGTCACCATACTTCTATACCCTGTGGCCTTGCTGCAGGGCCACATCCTAGTGACACACAGATGCCTAGAATGGAAATGGGATACAGCATGTGAGAACACATTCACTCAGCACTTCACTTATGGGAGGAGAGAGCGTTAAAGCAGGCACTGAATGTGTTGCCAAGACTGTGGCCAATATCTGTTGTCTCAGGATAGGTATTAGCTTTTGTGCAGTAACTCGCAGCACTCATGTTTAATGTTGTGGCGGTTGTTGATGTAACTATCAAGGCTGTTGTGACTGTCATCAGTGTCTGCTGCATCTCTGCTGCCATAGATGCCTTTTGGGGAGTCCACAAGGGATCCAAAGTTGTGTTTGAGGCTAATAAGGGAGTTCAACAGTCATGGGACACCACCTTTCCCTGCAACAGTGTACACTTTAGTAATGGCAGGAGACCTTCACATTGTCTCCCAGTGTTTGGAGGACAGTGTCTGGGTTCTGTTGGCTCTGGCTAGTACCATGCATTCATGTACCTGTTTGTACAGTGCCTATGTGTATGATTCCACAGTCATGCAGGTACATCCCATTGCTATGGGTGCAGTGAAGACATCCACCCCTGTTTTCATGGCTGCAAAGTCAGATTTGGAGAGTTTTTGCCAGGTGGTTATCTTTGTGGGGGGTGTGGCTGACATGTTGAGTTCCATGTTGATTACAGCCTGTGTGAATCTCACCATGCAGGGATTGACATCTAGGAATGAGCAACAGTCCCATATTACAGGTCAAGGTTGTTGCATCCTCTACCAGGGGTCAGTATGAGCTGGTCTAGGGCAATGGGAATGATGAATCCCAGAAGTGTTGGGCCACTGTACTGCTGATTGGATACATTCCCCAGGTGATGGAGGGCGTAGTTGAAGACTTGTACTATGTCAGTGTTGCATTGGACCATCAGAGATGGCAGGGTGTTGAGGAATGTGCATTGACATTCTAGGGACATAGATGTGGATCCATAGCAGGCTGTGGTCTGGATTGCAATATTACCCCAAGGCAGTTGTACTGGAATTATCTCCAATGCATTATGATGGGATACTACTCTGGAGGGGTTCCTATCCATAATGAATATGGAGACAACACCACCTGTGGAGGTGTGGTGTGGTCCATGTTTGGGGCTGACAACTGTGGAATACGTCATAGCCTGATACTGCAGGTCTGCTGTCTGCTGCTGTGAACCACCTTTCCATTACAGACATGTGTCCTCCACTCCAACTGCTATGAGTGACTGCATCCTGGCAGTTAGATGGCCACTGTTGAGCAGCATGACCCTCAGATTGCATACATGTGTAGCTGTTATGATGGTAATAACATTAGGAACACTGCCTAATAAGGCACTACAGGGGTGGCAAGACACATAGCCAGTACCTGGCAACCCAGCGGTGACAGATGGACATCCGTGGCAAGTCATTGGGTTCTGTCAATCATGCCATCCCAAGCAGAGAGGCCCTGGATCTCCTGAGAATGACACATAACACATAAGCCAATGTTGCAGCCAACCATCTGTTGATAGTACCGCAGCATCATTCTGAGTGACAGAGATACACTGCCCAAGACTACTGCCACACCTGCCTGGACCACATAAACAGAGAGTTCAACCATGTCTCCTGTCATGTAGTCCAGGGAGGTGTGTCCCAAGTCATTCACACCCACATGGATACGGATTGATACTCGTAGTTGTTTTGGAGTGACATGACTGGCTGTGTCATGCGTTAGAAGCTGGCATGTGATTGATATTTGGCTGTTACCTGCTCCATATTCAACCTAGTGAGTGGGATGTGTGTGCCTCAGTATTGAGTTACCCATAATCACTGTATTGTGCAAGGTGGTTAGCCTTAGGGCCTTAGTTTGGGGGCACACTGTGTAGGTTAAATATGTGTCCCTTGGCATGTGCCATGCGGCGGTGACTGAGTGGGTGTCTGCCTTTCTGGTCTGTGCTGTTTGAGTAGATGTCCATTGAGTGCCTCTGGGAAGGTGGGTGTGTGGCTTTTCACTGTATGTCATGGCTGTCAAAGTGGGTGTCATGGTGAACTACGTGTTCCACATGGTGTGGTGCAGGTGTTGATCTCATCCTATTGACCTGCTAGTTCAGTCTTTGCTGGAGAGTGCATATGTCCACATTGAGTGATAAATGGGTAACCCTCACAGGTCTGAGTGTTTGTAGTTTAGACGGGAGGGTTGTCTGTGTACATGCAGCAGTTTAAACAGTGCCCCAGATGGGACAAGTGCACCAGGTTAATGGATGAAAGCACAGATAACTGCCCTTCAAACATGTTAGGAGGGGTAGACATAACTAGTAAGTACTGGGGTGACATCTGTGATGAATGAGTACTGCTCACAGCTCACAATGGTGCCACACGTCTTCATACAATAACCTGGTGAAGTGCCAAGCCATAATGCTATTTGAAGTGCAAGACAGAAAGCACTAGCATGATGTACAGGTGGAACAGAAGGCAGACTGTCTGCCACCTGTAATACTTTACCACAGCTGTGCAGTTATCAGAGCTTCGGCCATGTGAAAGTTCCATAAGCTCTGTAGCGTGTGCAATAACTGTGTAACACTAGAGTAGACATACCTATATAGGCAGGAGTTCTTATCCCAGTACTGCCAGGTGTGTGTGTGTGTGTGTGTGTGTGTGTGTGTGTGTGTGTGTGTGTGTGTGATGAATCATGTACTATCTGGCTCATACCATTTTTGACCTGTGTACTACCCTTTACACTTCCTCTCACTCCAATTTAGTAGATCTGTTGATGTCATCCACCTCAGAAGTACCTTTGGTTGAGTTGGAAATGTATATGCTCTGTGGCATGTCTCATAACTGTGTAGCACTACAGTTGGAATACCTAGATAGGCAGGGGCTCTAGTCCCAATACTGGCAAGTGTATGGGTGTGTGAATCATGTACTGTCTGGCTCATTCCATTTTTGACCTGTGTACTACCATTTACACTTTCCTTCACTCCAATTTAGTAGACCTGTTGATGTCATCCACCTTAGAAGTACCATTGGAAGAAATGGAAATGTATAAGCTCTGTGGCATGTCTGATAACTGCGTAGCACTATTGTAGGAATACCTAGATAGGCAGGAGTTCTAATCCCAGTACTGGCAAGTGTGTATGAATGAATCATGTACTGTCTGGTTGATACTATTTTTGACCTGTATACTACCCTTTACACTTCCCTTCACTCCAGTTTAGTAGAACTGTTGATGTCATCCACCTTAGAAGTACCTTTGGAAGAGGTGGAAATGTATAAGCTCTGTGGCGTGTCTGATAACTGGCTAGCACTATAGTAGGAATATCTAGACAGATAGGAGTTCTAATGCTAGCAACTGTTTGTGTGTGTGTGAGGATCATATTATGTGTAGCTTATACCATTTTGATGTGTATACCATACACGCCTGGTGACCACCTCCCACTGCCATTACTTTATATAGTGTGGTGACAGCATCTGCCTCACATGCAGCAGATTAAACAATTGTACAGTCCTCTGTGCAGATGTGTCTGGAATATCCATATGTTTGAAACCCATATGTGGTCAGAAGTGGCATGTGTGTGTTAACAATGCCCATGTGAACTGTACCTGTTATGGGACACATTAAAGGCTGGAAGAAGTTGCCAAATGGCTTACTGACAGAACCCACACTGTGAAAGTAGCAGACTCCAAATCCGACTTCAGACCAGTGACAAGTGGCGTATCACAGGGTTCAGTACTGGGTCCTCTCCTGTTTGGTATCTACTTCTCTGAAGTACAGGCTAACACAGAAGGTCTTTGTCTTACTAAGTTCGCAGATGACTGCAATCTAGGAGCCATAATCAAACTTCCTAACGATGTGGACATCCTATAAAAGGGCCTCACTGGGACAGATGCCTGGTGTCAAAGCCATGGCCTCAAGCTCAATGCCAAAAAGTGGATTGTCATCACCTTTGGTAAAAACTCTGTACCCATGAACTACCACATAGGTGGTAGTCTACTTAACACTGAAAGTGTGATAAGAGACCTTGGGACACAGGTGAACAATAGTCTCTCCTTTGATAATCACATCACCACAGTGGTCAGAAAATCCTTCTACATGGCACACCTCATCACAAAAGGTTTCTCATCCAGAAAAAAAGTGATTATTGTTCCCCTCTACTCATCACTCATTATACCCATTATAGAGTACAACGCCCCTTTTGGTATGTACCTCACAAGACATCTACAACAACTGGAAAGGCTGCAGAAATACCTCACAAAGAGGATTACTGGCCACAAACAGATGCCCTATGCAGAACATCTCAAATAACTCCAGCTTTACTCTGTCACATATGACCTACTCAGAGGCAATCTCTGCCTAACATACAAAGCTATGTCAAACTCAGAGCTGTTGGACATGCTCCACTTAGAAAATCCCAATCCCTCTGAGCTACATGCTCTAGGGACCTAAACCTTGTCACCACAATAAACAGAACATGCTGAAGGGATAGATTCCTGTCCCAGAGACTTTCCATACTCTGGAACAGACTACCTATGTCAAACAGAGCTCCTCATTAGCACTCTTCAAGAAAATTCTTGATGATTGGATGGGAAATAGGAAATTCACTCCAGGGATCACTTCTGTGGCTCTGTTTGACAGGGGCACAGGAAAATAATTTTCTTGGGTGGCGAAAGCCAGGGTACCTTTTTGGCTAGGCTTATGTAGGCCCTAGGGCCAATAGCCTAGTATCTACCTATGAACCTATGAACCTATGACTGTCATATTGTGGTCCTAATTAGTATGTAAATGGAACATCTTGCATCCTGAGAGAGGTGTGTACACAATTTATATCCACTGTATACCAGTAATGTGTCAGGCACGACCTTACCTTAGGCCGTTTGTCCAGCACAATTTGCTAGCCTCTATCCAGACATCTTGGCACTGACAAGTTGTGAGGTATGCTACAGGAATGTTGAATTCACGTCAGATAGGCCCTAGTGGTGACCGCTGTTATGCAATACAGTTAAGCCCAGCACAAGTGAGCATGCGCAAAAAGCAATATAGCTATTACACAAAGTAATATAGCTATTACTGATGATTGTGTGCATGGTAAATTGCATGCACTTCACATGCCTGGGGTATTGCCAGGTAACAACAGAGCAATGTAATACTCACCAGCTCCAGGCTGCTGTCCCATATGTAGACCAGAGGGTCCTAGGTAGTTGTGAGAGGGAGTTATTATCAGCAGATGCACATGTGGCCTTGGTACAGGATGGATGCACCATGTCTTCACATCTACAATACTAACCACAGTAATACACAATGTCCTGTCCTTACCATAGATGTGCACCTCTGTGCATTAGAAAACCCCATGCACAACTGCAGTCGGACCTGACACATGCATGTAGATACAATATAGATACATGAATGTCTGATACATTAGTGCACTAATCCCCACCTGTGGCTAGCTGGTCTCTCACTACAGAAGCAGCCCATTGATGGGCATGGCATTTGAGGTTGGTGGCCCTATGCTGCACATACTCATATGTTCTGCTGAGCAGGCCAGCATAATTTATCCTGTGGACCACACTGTTCCACAGGGCAGTCCTCTCCCACACATCTTCTGCTCTCTGTCCACATGACAAGGCATAATGTCCAATCACATATTGGGTGATGATGTCTGTTTCCCTAACAGAGAATGCTGGTAGGTGAGCACTCTGCATGTTACCTGGAATACATAAACAGGAAAAGGTCACAGGACCTCAACCCAGTTGTCAAAATGCACATCAGCAGTGGATATTACACCGGAACCCTCCAAGCTATCATGGCTATAGTAGCTTGCATTACATGCCTGTCCCTGAGCTATCTTATTCCCCCAATGTTGGACACTTGATTGCATAATCCTATATCCCCCATTCATTTCTGTGTAGAGTGTTGACAGTGGTCATCTTCCATGTGGATGGTGTGTGTATGGTGGCAGGTCTGTGTTTGACTGTGGTGTGTGATGGAGCTCTGAGCACATGCCTGAGTTCATGTATGAGGCATACACTGATGTTATTATGCCCCATGGAGATATGCTGTTGTTGCCATGAGTAGGCAATATGTACATGCTCACCATTGCTGAGGGGAGGAGTGTGGTTGATGTGCATATCTCCATGTATGACTGGGGTGGACAGGGTGGCGATGTTCCCACCTAACCTGTGTGATGCAGGTTGCCTATATCCATGGTATGTGTGTATGAGGTGTTCTTTACCTCCAGTACAGGGTGAACTGTGTTGTTCCATCAGAGACTTACAATGTATGTAGAGACATGGCTGCAATTGCCCTTGGTGGTGTGGATATGTCCAATTCATAGTCATAGTCAGCCTTACAGGACATCACCTGTGAACTTACCTGCTTGCTCAGACATAGGTGGACTTGCTTCAGAGTTATTGCCTGCACCTATGTATCCATGTACAGCCAATGTAGCAGCCTATTATGGGGTTTATGTATTGCTGCTGTCCACGAAAGCGGATCACTCTACCTTGGTGGAGGCTGGATATACAGGTCAGGTACTGCTGTGTAAATATAGTTATAGTGGATATAAAGGGTACACACCTCTGATACACTGCCTGGTATTTGTGCAATTGGAACACGACACCACAGTAACTCATTTCATAACAATTCCTACCTACAGTGTGACCTGTAGCCTGTACAATTCAATTAAAAACATAACAGTCTGGTCTGTGAAAACATATGGAAATAATACTCAGTACAATAAGCCAGTTGAATAAGTATGCACACCCTTAAACTTGTGTATGCACCTCTTGAGATGGTTAAAGCATTCATCTGTCTTCATCTGCACTGTAACATCATGGCACATCTTCACTTGGCAATAGTTGCTCACCTTCCTAGAAACACCTTTGATTGTATTTGAATGGAATTGGACAGGTTTGGGGTCACATTCAAAATGAGAAACATTATGAAATGATCTTCTGTGGTCTGATTGTCATACAGCACACAAACCTGGCATTCCAACAGGGGTGTGTACACTTGTGATTTCCACTGTGTATAGGTGTTGATATAGCTGGTAGTGGTAGGCACAGAAAGAGGGTCATAACACAGGTGGACACTTCTCTGATTAATACCTGATAATCATGCCTACTCTAGTACCCATATCAGTGTCAGGGCAATGCAACCACCAGTAGCTGTACACATATATGTCTGTTGTATGCACTAACACTATTACACACATGTGCAACATGCACAACATATTTACCTGACTGCTTGAAAAGTCACCCTGTTAGACAGGGGTCCAGGGAAGTAAATAATGTGGGAAGAAATAGAAAGGGAATTGTTATGGCTAGGCTTGTATAGGCCCTAGGGCTGATAGCCTAGTACCACCCTATGAACCTATGAACCATGTGATTAGTTTTGTGCCTTCCAGCTGAACATATGCATACATACATGTGCTCAGGGGATACATGGTATACATTTCTGTTGAATGTTAGTATGGCACACTGTATTAACAGGCTTGCTGCTCAATCATAGTTGGACAATGGCACACATAAATGGGTGTTAAAAGAGCCATCAGTATTGATACTGTATTAATATAGCTGCATCATAAATTAGTATGTTGATTGCAAAGTAGGGTTTGACATCACTGTGATAACCTGGAAGATGTCCAACAGTCACAAGTAGGCTATTATGTTACAATGCCATTGTTCACAGACCTACCAATGGTTTGGATGACATAACAAAGGTATATGTGTATGTGACTACAGATATCAGTCACAAATGTGGTTATTGTCCAACAGAACACTGTACAGTTGAATGTTATTAATTCAATATACCACATGCAGTTCAACACACATCTGCAGCAGTACTCTACTATGCACATGCCCTCTATAGGTGTCTTAGCTTTACAAGTAAAACATGTGTCATACTCATAATCACAGGTAACATGGATATGGAAAACATCCCATTAACTGGCCTAGCAGTGGCACAGTCACAACTGGTTGACAGACACCCCTGCAGTTGTCATATATGAGATGTCCTTTCCCAGGTGAGTCAGGCTCTTGGGCTGTGATCCGAATTCACAACCTCTCAGAACATCACATCTGGACAATGCCTAAAATGACGGGGGGATAAATAGGGACAGACTTTAAATATACCTGTTACAAACATAGGAAGTTTGTAGAATGATACATTTAGTATTACAGTGAATATTCTTAAGGATGTGGAGTCTTAAAATCAAGTGTTTGTCATTACCTTATTACTGCAATCCTTAGCTATTTGCCAGAAAAGTACAGATCTCAGGAGGAACACACAAAAATACATGATGGTAAAATGCGGACATTCTATGAAGATCTGCACAGATGAGAGGTATATCTGTGATATCTCCCACAGCAGAGAGGGCCAGATGCTATGACCATAGCAGCTGTTTAGCAGGACATTAGTACACTATGTCTTGTTGGGACATATATTCCTCCAAATCATATTTCCCATTATTACAGACCAAGTACTACATTCAATTACTTGCTTACATGTTCCACTTACCTTTTTTCTTTCTTTCCTTTTCCACTTTATGTTTAATTTGTTATTTCTCTCTCTCTCTCTCTCTGTACTAGCCTGAACTGTTTTTTTACTGATTACTGCATTTATTTTTAAATCTGCACTTAAAGTTACATTTAGTCGAATTTAATCGAAAGTTTGCTTGTTTGTTTGTTTAATTTAACTGTGGAGGCTGCCCACTAAAGTGTGCTAGCCTGTGTAACTAATTTATCACTGTCTCTGCATTTTCTGTGTGTTTCTACAAAAAACCAAAAAAAATAATCCTTGTTTTCCCGCCTTACTCGACTAGTTTAGACCAGTATACAGGCATTGCTGTATTCTGGGCTGTGGTGTAGTTCCTGTGTTGTCCATTACCTTACTTGGATAGAAGGAAGTTTCTTTGCTCACCAGTGGGAGTGGGGAGCCTTGAGCAGCCTACCTGTCCTTGGGGGAAGTGACCTTAGCACAAGAAGCTGTAGTAATTGGTTGTTTGGGACCATTCCTAGCTCTTTTGTAGTTCACTGCTTAAAATCTGCGTTTGCACGGCTTTCTTGTGATGATGCATAGCGCAGCGCCGGTTAAACAAGGTTAAACTTGGTTAAAGAAGGATAAACTTTTTCTGGCTCCGCCAAGTCTGCTCTTCAATTTTTCCCTTAGAACTGTTCTACTTGCAATCTAAACAGCCTATACTCTATCTGAAAAGCTCAGCACTTGCTCCTAAAGCATTTTTTACACAGGTAAAGCACTCTTAAACAAAGAAAGTACTTCATTCACCTAAATTCTGTTGAGTACCCATTTCCCTATAGGTCCTTTCTGACTCAGTTACACAGCAATCTTTTTCACTATTTCTAGCATGTCGAAGGGTCAGTTGCTGGCGTCCTCTCCTGTTCAGCTGGTGAATCTGGGAATCTTGAGGCAATGTTACAATTGCCTCATGTACACAGACAACCCTCTCCTCCTCCCAACAAATACAAATATATGCGAGAGATGCAACTATATAGCCAAACTGGAGGCTGTGCTCTCTCTATTCAGTACTGGCAAGACCAGTCAGGAGGAGAAGGTAACCACGCACACCACAAACCCAGTCTCACATAGAACTATCACAACTGCAAACCAAACACATAAACACACAAAAACATACTCGTAGGTGCTGATTAAAAATCTACCAAAACAACAGAGGCCTCCAAAGCAGACACCCAAGCAACCACCACCTCAAGACATAGCACATGCAACACACAGTTCACAAAGTCAGTGTGCTAAACAGTCACAGCCCTTAAGGCCAAACAACATGCCAGACACACTTGTAATAGGTGACTCCATAGTCAGACACACTGACGTCCCGCTCACCAAACTGAACAAGGAAAAGGTCACGGTAAGCTGCCTGTCGGGAGCTAGAATCCGCCACATAACACAAGCACTCAGGTCACTCCACAGCAAGTACAAATATGACTCAGTCATTGTACATGCCGGTGTGAACGACCTGAGACATACCTCCCTGGACTACATGAAAAGAGACATAGAGGAGCTCTCTGATTATGTAGCCCAGGCCGGTATGACCCTGACCCTGAGCAGCATCTTACCCTCACCAAGAATGATGCCACAGTACAAAGACAAAATGAGCAGTTTTAACAATTGGCTTAATTACTGGTGTCATTCAAAGGGGATCCAATGTCTGTCTGCTTGGGATGACATGCTTGACAAGCCACGCTGCTTCACAAGGGATGGCTTGCACCTGTCACCCCTGGGCTTCCGGATATTGGCCAAGGCTCTTGCCACCCCATAGTGCCTTTTTTAGGCAAGGCTCAAATAACAAACCTACCTCCCTAGAAAACACAAGTGGAAAAAAACTAAGGGTAATGCTGCTCAATGCCAGAAGTCTAAACCTCAAGATGCATGCCCTTGAAGCCCTCCTCAGTATGGAGAACATCGATGTCTGTGCAGTGACTGAAACCTGGTTCAAGGCTCCTGAGAGCACCCCAGCACTATCAGGTTTTACCTCATATCATGCTTTCCGGCCCCAAAACTTGGACCGAACCACAAAAGGAGGGAGAGTATCCATTTTCATCAAAGATACCCACACCTCCAGGTTAGTGGCAACGCATGAAGCATCGGAGACTATCCAGGTGCAACTAACCATAGGCAAAACTGCCTTACAGTTTCTAGCATGCTACAGACCACCCTCTCAAACTCAGGAACCCCACACAGCCTTCCTGAAGACACTGGAGAGTATGAATGTCTCTCCAAATACCATCATTTTGGGAGACTTCAACTATCCAAACATAGACTGGGAACATTACTCAAGCCCTAACACCCTAGCCCAAAGGTTCCTAGAATTCATAAACTCAAATGCAATGGAACAACTAGTCACCATTCCCACAAGAGGAGACAGTATACTAGACCTGATCATCACAAACTTGGGGACAAAATGCTCCACACCGGAAGTATATCCCTCTTTGGTAAGATCAGACCATAAATTAATCTCACTGGAAATCCACATCCCGCCCCCACCCCCTGCACAAAAGACCACAGTGAAGAATGTCTCAAAAGCTAACTTCACACTTCTTAAGACTGAAGTGGTATCCTTCAAGGCCCCTGGGCCAGTGGAAACCACAACCCACACTGCTGAATCCTTTGCAAATGCCTTCTATGGGCACCTTCAAGAATGCATGGATCATGCAATCCCAAATAAAACCAAGACCCATTCCCCCAAAGGCAGGCGCCTGGTCTGGTGGACCCCAGCCATAAACAAACTTTACAACAGGAGGAGGAAGCTACTACATGACAGAGCAAAATCCCTAAAAGGGAAGGCATCTCTGATCAGTACTAGCAAAAAACTACGATCACTCATAAAATCATCCAAGGCCAACTTTGAGAGAAAAATCGCAAAAGACACAAAAGACAATCACAAGGCCTTCTTTAACTATGTTAAAAACCTGGGTGGAAACTCCCAGATATGCTCAGAGTTAGTCCAAAATGACACAAAATACACTGAATCCACTGACATTGCCAACATTCTGGCAGACAGGTTCAGTGCAAATTTCTCCTCCCCCTCCCCCCAAAAGGAGAAAAAACTATCCCAGCAGAGTGTAGCCTCCCTAACATCTCAGATGCCCAGGTGAGAGCCACCCTCTCTAAAGCTAAAAACACAGCATCAATGGGACCGGATGGTGTCCCGGGCTGTGTGCTACATGAACTCCAAGAGGAACTAAACCCACACATAAGGCTGCTGTTTAATCTTAGCCTTACTACAGGATACGTACCCAAAGAGTGGCGTATGGCAACAGTGGTCCCACTTCACAAAGGCGGTGCTTCTAAGGACCCTGGAAATTACCACCCCATAAGCTTGACGAGCCTGTCTGCAAAGCTATGGAGAGGATCATTATGGAACTCATAAACAAAGACATTGGGGACCTACAGACATTGGATCCTACCCAGTTTGGCTTTGTCAAGGGCAGATCCTGCCTTTTGAACTTGGTCAACTTTTTTGAAACAGTCACTAAGGCCATTGATGAGGGTAAGGAAGTTCACACAGCCTACCTTGACCTTGCAAAAGCCTTTGACACAATACCCCACTCAGGCATCATAGACAAACTCACCAGCTTAAATGTAAACCCATATGTCACAAGATGGGTTGCAAACTGGCTCAAGGGCAGAACCCACAGGGTCAGAGTTGCTGGAGCTATGTCAGACTCTAAGCCAGTCACAAGCGGTGTCCCACAGGGCTCAGTCCTGGGACCCCTCTTGTTCGGCATTTATTTTTCCGAGGTACAGGCAAACATAGGAGGATTGTGGCTGACAAAGTTCGCAGATGACTGCAAACTGGCCATAATTGATACTCCAGAGCACACAAACATCCTTCAGAGAGGCCTCATAGAAATGGATAATTGGTGCCAGGGCCATGGCCTTAAGCTGAACGCCAAAAATGTGTAGTCATACCCTTTGGGAAAAACAAGGTACCGACAAATTACCACATAGGTGGTAATCCATTAAACTGGAAGAGGTAATCAGGGACCTAGGGACCCAGGTTGACAGTAACCTCTCATTTGACACTCACATTGCCAAAGTGGTTAGGAAGACCTTCTATATTGCCCACCTTATCATGAAGGGTTTCACATCTAGATCAAGAGAGGTCATTGTGCCCCTGTACTCTTCTCTTATCAGGCCAATGATTGAGTACAATGCCCCATTTGGGATGTATCTCACCCGACACCTGCAGCAGTTGGAAAGACCCCAAAAGTTCCTCACCAAGAGGATAAAGGGTCTTAAACATATGTCATATGCTGCCCGACTGAAAAAACTCCAGCTCTATTCAGTCGCATACCGCCTACTCAGAGGTGATCTGTGCCTGACGTACAAGGCCATGTCCAATCCGGAATTAATGGACATGCTACACCTCAGAAAATCCAAATCCATCAGAGCCACGAGAACAAGAGACTTAAACCTCAACACAGAAATAAATAGGACGTGCTGGAGGGACAGATTCATAACCTAGAGGGTGCCTACACTCTGGAACAGAATCCCAGTCCATGTTAGGCAGAGCCCCTCACTGACTCTATTCAAGAGAAATCTCGACGAGTGGATGGGAGATCGTAGGTTTACCCCGGGGGTCATCTCTGTGTCACTACTAGACAGAGGCACAGTAAACTAAACCCTAAAAGGGCTTAGTATACTCATCCTAAGGGGTGGTGAAAGCCACACACACTCTGGCTAGGCTTATAAATGCCCTAGGGCAGATAGCCTAGTACGAACCTATGAACCTACACTACAGGGATAGAGCTGGTCTAAATAGGTGACAACATGGCTTTTGTAGATGATGCTCATGACAAGGGGATGGCCTGCGCACCTATTGGGGTTCCCCACTTGCTAATTGCATGCAAGCACAGTTGTGTAGTTCTTCCAATATCCAATGTAATGGCAACACACTTTTATAAATGAGTACTCCATGTGGGCATTGTCCATTTCCCTTATTTGTGAGGAAGGCATCCTGGAGTTGTGTGAGCTTCAACCTCTTACAACAAGACTTGTGGAGACAAGCCAACTAAATTGTTTGGAAGGTTCAAGACTTAGGAGCAGAAAATGAGTATTACTGTTAATATTTGAAATACTGCTAGTTTAACAGGGTTTGTCTGCATATGCTACTTCTGCATGAGTTTCAGTCTGACAAAGTTCTGTCTCTGCATAGCTCTCAATTGTAAGGCCATCCACATAATGGCCACAGGTTAGCCTGTTATGTATGGGCTGTTCCCCAGACAGGTGTCCTTGGCAAATCAGTAGCATACTCCAGTGATTGCATTATGTAGATGGTGACATCCATTTGTTTTTCTGACTTTATATCCCTCAGAAAAGATATGTTGCAACAAACCCTGTAACGCCAGCAACTTTGTCAGTAATAACAGCAATATTTCATATACAACCACGTATTTGGGCTTCTGTCCACCAATTATGTCAGGCCTTGTCCAGATGTCATACAGTAGTAGGTGAATAGGTATACTGGTCTATCGTTATTTAGTGCTGTAATTCCTGCTGAGGGGAATGGTTAGGAAATCTGTTGAAATCTATACATTCAAGAGGTAGGTGTATAGAGAATGCTCTTAGATGGCCTTGTAATATATTTTATGTGGGGGACAGTAACACATGTTTTAAAACTAAGCTATTAGGACATGTCAGATGTATTCCTGATAAGAAATATGTCAGTTCTATAGCTGTACCTTTGAATAAATTACACCATGGGGACAGTAGTGGGTCTCAAGGTACTGTTTCTGAAAATGTCTGTTCCTCAGTGTGATGAAAAGTACAGTTGTGTACCTACCATAAATGTAGATGTTTGAGTGTATTCACTGTTGCAATCATTACACTTGGGGTTATCCTGCTGGCAGGCTACCTGCAGTCGGCGGTAGTCTAGGTCTGGTGTCAGTTGATGTCACCTCTTCCCTGACGTCAGTGTGCCAAGGGTATAAAAGATGCAACCTACACCATTTTCTTGCCCCAGATGTCAGGTGCCCCCAAATAGGAAGGCTGTAAGAAAGTATGCCAAAAAGCATGCATGTACTAAAATAAACAATTCCTTCATCTACCAGCAAATACACCACATAGGTTGTATAGAGTTGAGAAGTACAGAAAAGTCCCAGCAATGAAAAGGGGGATGGTGGGAAGGTAACCTGGACTGCAACAGTGAATACACTCGAACATCTACATTTATGGTAGGTACACAACTGTACTATGTTCATCGTGTTTCACTGTTGCAGTCATTACACTTGGGTTGAATCCCAAAGCTGAGGTTGGGTGGCTGGACCTAAATAGGATTAGGAGAGGCTACCAGGCCCTGCAGGACTGCAGTGGCAAAGCCTGCTCTGGATTTAGAGTAGAGAGGTAAGTGGTAGTGCTTTGTGAAGGTGTGCACTGAACTCCAGGTTGCAGCTTCTAAAATGTCTTTGGTTGGTTCTCTTCTGAGAAAAGCTGCTGAAGTGGCTGCTGCTCTTGTAGAATGTGGCCTAATGCCCTTAGGCACTGATTTTCCATGTTGTGCATAGCAGAAGCGAATGCAGTGTCCTATCCATTTTGAAATTGTCTGCTTTGAGATGGACTTTCCTTGTGATCCTGCAGCATAAGCTACAAACAGCTGCTCAGTTTTTCTGAAAGCTTTTGTTTTGTCCAAGTAGAATCATAGTTGTCTGTGTATGTCCAAAGTGTGCAGAAGTCTTTCCCCTTTATTCTGAGGATTTGGATAGAAAGTTGGCAAATGAATAGTTTGGTTAAGAGCCACACTGGAAACCATCTTTGGCATAAATGTTGGGTTTGTCCTTAGAGAGATTCTGTCCTGATGAAATCCTTTGGCATAAATGTTGGGTTTGTCCTTAGAAAGACCCTGTCCTGATGAAAAATGATGAAAGGTTCCACTGCCATTAGTGCTTGTAACTCTGAGACTCTTCTTGCTGAAGTTATTGCTAGGAGCAGAGCAGTTTTCCATGATAAGAATTTTATATCAGCTGTATTGGCTGGCTCAAAAGGAGGCAGTGTGAGTTTTTCTAAAACAAAATTGAGGTCCCAAGTAGGTAATGATGCTCTCCTTGGGGGTCTTACGTTTCTTGCCCCTCTGAGGTACTGCCTTAGTAGTGGATGTGAAAAAATAGGAGGTTCCATATTGTAATGAGCTGAAATGGCAGAGGCATGTATCTTAATAGATGAAAAGGATAGGCCTTTGTCCAGCACCTCAGTTAGGTATTGTAAAATCTGAGGTATATTTGGAACAAGTGGTTCGAGTCCTTGGGCCTGGTTCCAAGCACAGAATCTCTTCCATTTTTCTGCATAGGATTTCCTAGTGCTGGGCCTCCTGGCTTCTAAAATGACATCCATAACAGCTTTAGAGAGAGGTGTGGTTTGAGTGACTATATTATCTGCCATGCAGCCAGATTTAAGGTTCGGAGTTGACTGTGTAGAATCTGGCTGCTTTGTTGACTCAATAGATGAGGAATTTGAGGTAAAGGCCAGGCTGGGCCTTGAGACAAGCTCTTTAGGATTGGGTACCAGTGCTGGCGTGGCCAGTCTGAGGCAATCAGGATCAATTTTGGCTTCTCTTGTCTGATTTTTAGGAGTACCTTGGGAAGAAGAGGCTGTGGAGGGAATAATAAACTGTTAGGGTTTCCCAGCTGAATGAAAGAGCATCCACTTTCCATGCTTGTGAGTGATAAGTCCTTGTGCAGAATTTCTGTAGTTGGCAGTTTTGAGGGGAGGCAAAAAGATCTATGTCTGGGCGTCCCCATTTCCTTGTTATCATGCTGAAGACCTGTGGATTTAGTTTCCATTCATGTGGATCCATGAGATTTCTGCTTAGTTCGTCTGCCAGTGTATTTTTCTTTCCTGGCAGGAATTGTGCCTGCAGATGTACTTGATAGGTCAGTGCCGTGTTCCACAAAGTCATGGCTTGCCTGCAGAGGGGGTAGGAATGTGTGCCCCCTTGTTTGTTTATGTACCACATAACTGTGGTGTTGTCCGTCTTTAGTAATAGTTGTCCTGGATGTAGTAGATCCTTGAAGGCTGTCAGGGCATTCTGTACAGCTAGCATCTCTTTTTGATTGATGTGAAGATGCATTTGCTCCTTGGGCCACATGCCCTGAATACATTTTCCTTCCATGTGTGCCCTCCAGGCATAATCCGATGCATCCATTGTTATTGTTTGCCTGGCTGTGGGCAAGGTAAAGGGCTGACCCTTGTTGAGGTGACAGGCCCGGGACCACCATAGAAACTCCTGTTGTAGACAGGGAATTATAGGTATTACTTTTCCAGGCTGTGGCAATGCTGAGTCCAAACACTTTTTAGATACCATTGTAGTTTCTTCATATGCAGTCTTGCATATGGAATTAGTAGAATGCAGGATGCCATGAAACCCAGGGCCTGCAGAATTTTTCTTGCAGGGAGCTGGGTCTTTGTTTCCATCATTTGAAAGTAATGAGTCAGTTGCCTTTGTTTGTCTGGCGGGAGATAAGCCATCTGGGCAGTTGTATTTAAGCTTGCACCCAGGAATATTATCTCTTGAGAGGGCATTAGTTTTGATTTATTTTTGTTTACAGTGTACCCTAGGCAAATTAGTAATGTTTTTACAAACACCAGATGTCTTAGTGGAATGTCCTTGCTCTCTGCTTGAATAAGGCAGTCATCCAAGTAGGGATATATTTGAATTCCTCTTTGTCTGCAAAATGCAATTACTGGTGCCAGGCATTTTGTGAAACCCTGGGTGCCAGTAGATAAGCCAAAGTGCAGTGCAGAGAATTGGTAATGCATTGAGCCAGCGAATCTGAGGTATCTTCTGCAAGATTGTCTGATTGGGGCATGCAGGTATGCCTCCTTGAGGTCCAAAGTAACTAGCCAAGCCTTTTTGCCCAGCATGGGTAGAAGTTGCTGTAGTGTTAACATTTTGAATTTTGGAACATCCAGGAAAGTATTTAGGATTGACAAGTCCAGTATTGGTCTCCAGGCTTTGACCTTTCTGGGTCCCAGGAAAAGTCGTGAGTAAAATCCTTGTCCCTGTTCTTGCTGTGGTACTCTTTGAATAGCTCCCATGTCCATGAGAGCAGCAATTTCCTTTTGTGCCTCTGCCCATTGGTTTTGTGGCAGTCTCGGCATACCTTTTGATTTTGGAAGGGTATGAAAGTGGAACCTGTAACCTTGAGTAACTATATTCAGTACCCATTTGTCCTGGGTGATTATGTGCCAATTTTGTGCGAAAAGTGCTAGCTTTCCCCCTAGGGGTGCTGCCAAAAGGTAAGTACTTGGACTTGGTAGAGGGAAGTCATCGGGACTGTTTCCTGTAAGGTTGTGATTTGTCTTCTCCTCCTTTGGGGGTAGAAGCACCTCATTGTTTAGACCTGTAGGATCCTCGGGGCTGAGATCTGCCCCTTGGGCGTCTGTATCTGCCTCTTTATGGCCTGTCTGAGACCTGAAAGGACCAATTTTTTGAAGGCCAGTTTCTACTAAACCTAGGTGGTTGAACCTGTAAGAAATCCTTTACTGTCTACATGGATTTTGCTTTATCCTCCATTTTCTTTAACACCTCTTCTGCCTTAACACCAAACAAAGTATCATGCTGCAGTGGAGCATCCAATAATTTTACTTTAACATGTTCAGGTAAACTTTGTTCTTTCAACCAAGCATGCCTTCGAATGACAGAGCCTGTAACTGCGGCTCTGCAAGAAGCCTCTAATGAATCTAAACCACATTGCAAAGTATGCTTTCCCACTTGTTCAGCTGCATGCAATAATTCCTGCATTTCCTTATTGTCAGGATTTTCTGAGTTTGTAAGCATTTTTTGTTTTAATAAAGACATAAGGTACTGTTGGTATTTAAGCACGTGAAACTGGCAGTTTAAAGCCCTTACAGCTGAAGTAGCAGAAGTGTAAACTTTTTTCCCCCATCTATCCAGCGCTCTAGAATCCCTATCAGAGGGGACAGGGTTTTTTTCAGTGGAAGCCTTAACCCCTTTGGGACCCTGAGAAATTGTTTCTGGGTCAGCAGCAGGGTTTTTATAAAGAAATTTAAGAGAGTCAGGGACCCTGTAATACCTCTCCGGCTTGACTGGTGCAGGGGGTAAAGAATCAGGAGACAGACTGGATTCAGAGAAAACATCATCAACAATATCAAGCACAGGGGGGATAGCTAGGGGCCTGTGCTAAGGCAGTAAAAGAAAATCTCTGAGGGTTTTCTTGGATTCTGAATAATCCTGGCTCTCCCAGTGGAAATGTTCCTTCATGGTGAGCAGAGTTTCCCCAAAAGAATAATCCTCAGGTGGAGAGGCTGAAGGTATAGATTCTTCAGCATCAGAGTCCTCATAGGGAGGGAGAGAATAACCCTGATCTGAAGAGGAATCAGAGGAAATAGAAACCTGGTCAGAGGAATCATAATCAGTGTCTTGCCTAGACCTTTTTTCAGGAGGGGGATGGGAATCCCTGAGCAAAGTAATTAAGTCTTCGGCCATTTTAAGCATCTGTTTCTTTGGCATAGATGACTGTCCAGGAGAATGCTGTACTTGTTTCTTTGTCTTTAATGGTGTCTTTGACTGTACCTTGGCTGCTGCAGAGGACTTAATAGTAAGCTGTGAAAGTCTGAAAACACTGTCAGAAGCCGATGCCTCCTCAGCGGCTCCGGACCCATCTGAGGGAATAGTTTCCGTAGGCCCAATACCCAATACCTTGAGTGTCCAGAGGCCTAGTTGTCTCCATGTGGGAGTCGGATACGGCCTGTGGCTCTGAGGTAGTGGGTGTCAGGGGCTGCGAAAGCACCTCACTGAGAACCGGCGAACCAGCGGCTGGCCTAGTAGAGGCTTTGTCGTCGGTTTTGGACCTCGGATGCCTGTCCTTTTCCTTGTCTTTGCACTTTTTATGAATTCTGGTCATCGGTTGTTCCGACGGCATTATATAGTTAAACCTTCAGCCAAAGTAATGTAAGGCAAAATCAAACCGACGTTTAATAGTGCGTTTGTTGAATCTAGCACAAAACTGACAACTAGTAACCTTGTGGTCAGGGCGTAGGCAAGGAATACAGTAAGAGTGAAAATCCTTATGAGGTATTTGCTTCCCACAAGAAATACAATTGTTAACTTTTACTGACATCGGTCTGGAGCAAGAAAAAGTTTCCCCAACGGGGTACTTAGCTTTATTGAAGACTTCAGTTCTGACACTCTATTTTGAAAATCTCAGGAGTCGGCCGACCGGCCCTTGCGAACTGCTTTTGCTTCGGGCACCACGCAGAAAGAAAGACTGAAGAAAATGGCGTTGGTTGCATCTTTTATACCCCTGGCGCACTGACGTCAGGGAAGAGGTGACATCAACCGACTCCGGACCTAGACTTTGGAACTCAGGCCGACTGCGGGTAGCCTGCCAGCAGGATAACCCAAGTGTAATGACTGCAACAGTGAAACACGATGAACATCATTCATAAAAGGACAATTGTTATGTACAGACTCAATGTATTATCAACTGTGATACTTTATCCCGTAGGGGGTTAAATGACGAGTGTAACTGAAGGCTGTGTATTCATTTATGTAATTAGGTGTTTATTGCTTCTTGAGATTAGGGCATGTATTTCTGGTGATGTTTACTCCTTGAAGGCTTTGGCCAAGACATCAGAGTATAACAAACATGTGTGAATTACTGCCTGGTTTTATTTTTCTTTTCTATGTTCAGACATTTTATTTGTTTTGCTAAGAGATTGTTGTATGTCTGGCCATTGAGTATGACCTATCATGATTTTGTAGCAGTGCACTGTTCACCTATTTATTTGGACTGTGGGGAGATGACAGTGTCATGACTGCTTTTGTTTCCAGCTGTGCATGCTGCCCTAGTTGTGGGTGGTCTATCAGCTCCATGTTTGTA
>NC_056731.1:1657127482-1657129982 GCF_019279795.1 Protopterus annectens | reverse complement strand
CTATTGGTGTTCGCCAGGGATCTATCCTTGGACCCTTACTCTTTTCCATTTTCACCAATAATCTAGTCATTACCACCAAAAATGGCTCTCTCGTACAGTATGTAGATGACTCAGACATCATCTGCTCAGCCCAGTCCCTACTTGAACTGCAAAAGGTCACACAGGATGCCTTCTCCTCTGTTGAAACTTCGCTGATGCCCAGTTAATACTCAATCCAAACAAAACTAAACTCCTCATCTACCAACCCACCAAACATACACAAACCTACTCTCACTTTAATATCACTGCCAAAGACAACACCATTATCCACCCAACAGATCACACCAAATTGCTAGGAGTTGAGATAGACAATAATCTCAAATTTGACATTCACATATCCATGACCATAAAAAAAGTCCACAAAAAGCTAGGAGCCTTATAAAGAAATAAACAATTCCTCACCAAAGCAGCCAGGATTTCAGTTGCAAATTCCCATCTTATCCCCACCCTTCTTTATGCCTCTCCAATATATACCAACCTAAGGCAAAGCTATCTAAATAAGCTCGAGACCTTCTACAACAAAATCACCAAGTTCGCCACCGGGGCCTCCTACCGTAGTCACCACTGTCTCTCACTTGCTGAACTTGGCTGGTTAGAACTCCCTCACCACCTTCAATGGCACCAACTCTCACTTGCCCACAAACTAGTAAACCATCCTCTAAAAGTCCCATCCCTCCAAAATCTACTCCAGCCCTATTTCACCACCAGACCACTATGATCCAGCAACAAAAATCAATTACAGGTAACTACAGCCAAGAACTCTGCTGGAGAAGCACTCTTCTTCAGCTCAATAGCCAAATTATGGAACACCCTCACCCCCACAATAACCTCTGTACCATCATGCACTCACTTCAAAGCTGTACTTAAAGCTCACCTAAAACAATGCTGGTTATGCCATTGTAAAACTCCTCACTAGCATCTCACACTCCATCCACCCTCAACCTCTCTTCAGCCCCACTAACTACCTCTGATTACAGCCAACTCTGATGATTATTATTTATAATACTGCTGTAATGTTTTACTGTAACAATATTAATACCTGCTATTTAATTCTTAGAATACATGCCATCTTAGATGGCACAGATGTTATGTGACTACTGTATGTACTATGTTCTTTAACAGGAATTATGATTGTATTAACATTACTTTGTGGAGCTTTTCTCCCTGGGTCTCTGCTGAAAAAGAATTTCACTGTCGACAAATGTAAATAATAAATAAAAATCAGTTGTGGACTCTGGGGAATGCAGTCAGTAAATACTCACATCTATTGGTATTACCGACATCATATTCCTCACAAAGGATGTTACAACAGACCCAGTGACATCTGCAACTGTCTCAATCTATGACAGCACTATGTCCAATCTACCCCTGCGTTTGTGCCTCTGTTTCCACCTAGTGATATAGGGGTTGATGTCGAGCTTAGTGAGTGGGGAAAGTTATCGACGGCTTTGGCCAGATCAATGTAGGCTGTATGTGACACCTTACCATCATCCACAGCTCAGGTGAATGACAGCAGGAGGTTGACCAGGTTGAATGAGCATGTATGACCTACCCTTCACAAAGGTAAATTGTGTGGGATCCTGAGTCTGCAGACTCCCATATGCCTGTTTATTAGCTGCATGATGATGCATTCCATAGCTTCGCATAACAGACTTGTCAGGCAGTTGGGGCGGTATTTCCCAGGGTCTGTAGTTACACCTAATTTGTGGGGAGGGGTGACTGTAGCAGTGCACAATTCAGTAGGGACAAAGCCTGAAGTGTGGCTGTGCTTGAACAAGGCACACAGGTAAGGTGCCAGGTCACTCTGTAGTTCATGTAGAACACAGCCAGGGATAGTCTCAGGTCCCATAGAAGCTGTATTCATGGCCTTAGACAGTGGTGTTTTAACTGTGCTGCAGTAATACTGGGTGCCTGGTCAACTACTGGTATTGTGATTGGTCCTTTGGGGGGGTGAGGGGCAATGTTTGAACTTAAGATGCCAGCCAGTATATTGGCATTATTTGTTGGCTCAGTCTGGGAAGTACCATTGTCTAGTAGCTCAGAAAAATTTTTGGTATTGCCATGGAGATTCTTTACATAACTGTATGAGGCCTTGTGGCTGTCTTTAGAATGTGCTCCAAGTCTGTTCTCACAGCTATCCTTGTAGTATTTGATGAGGGATCTCAACTATTCATTGAGGCTGATAAGGGTTTATTTCCTGTCTTGGGACTTCATCTTATTCCATATCGGTTCCCTCCTTCTGTTGTACATTTTCTTTATATCAGGGAACCACCAGATCAGCTTCCTTTTTTTTGGAGGTGAGGGTCCTGGTTGTATTGGGTAAGATGGTATCCATGCATTTGTGTATGTGTTCATAGTGCATTGTTGTTTGATTCAGCTGTCATGCAACTAGTCTCCATTTGCATGACTGCCATGAGGTTAGCCATCTCTGATTTTATGAGGCCATGGTTAGCTTTGGAAA
>NC_056731.1:1657117482-1657124982 GCF_019279795.1 Protopterus annectens | reverse complement strand
GGTATGGGGGGTGCATCCCCCCACATGAGGGTGCGAAAAGTGCTATCCTTTATCTTGTATGTGTTTCTCTGTGTCCTTGTACTGGAATGGAATATTGTCATTCTTTGTGTCCTGTATATTTTCAGTATTTTCTGATTCAGGATTTTTGGTTCCGGATTATGAAGTTCAGGATTATGATATTTCAGGATTCTGAAGTGAAACCATTTCTACATATATACATATGTATATGTATATGTATATATACATGTATATATATACACACACATATATATATATATATATATATATATATATATATATATATATATATACATATATATATATATATATATATATATATATATATATATATATATATATATATATATATATATACACACACACATATAATATAGACATATCTATATATATGTGTGTGTGTGTATGTATATATATATATATATATATATATATATATATATATATATATATGTATATATATATATATATATATATATATATATATATATACATATATATATATATATATACACATGGGTCTAATTCATATGATCGACAGCTCATATGATCGACAACAATAACACTGACAACAAAACACTGAAAGCTCAAAACACCTAAAGCTCATATGGTTGACACTCATAACATTGACACATGAAATCCAAAGCATTATGCCCTTTCCCCACTGTAGTGCAACCCTGGAGTAGGAATTAATAGTTAGGAGGGTGGGGGGTGGAGGGCATAGCCCCTCACATTATTTATATGAATATAGTCAATTCTGTTAAAAGTATCCATATGTATGTTTAATATTTATGACAACAATGTGGAGGGCTATGCCCCTCCAACTATTTATTCCTACTCCAGGGTCGCGCTACAGTGGGGAAAGGGCATAATGCTTTGGATTTCATGTGTCGATGTTATGAGTGTCGATCATATGAGCTTTAGGTGTTTTGTGCTTTCAGTGTTTTGGTGTCAGTCAAATGGTTGTCGATCTTATGAGCTTTCAGTCATATGAAGTAGACACATATATATATATATATATATATATATATATATAAATAGATTTTCCCTACTACTGAATGTCTGTGCTGCATGATATGTTTGAAAAAACATGACACATCGCTATAGTTCAGATGGCTTAGTGGTAAATTACTGTGGCTATGGTGTGCAGGGTCCTGGGTTCAAGGCTTGCAAGGGCTGCTAATATTGTTGCTGGTGGTTGGATACAGAGTGATTAAGGCTCTTTTAAGTAGTTGTAAGTGGTTTTGCATGGTGGTAAGCAATGCTAACTTCCAGTTAAATATGCTGACAGACAGTTAGCCTTAAAAGTGCTTAATCTGTGCAGGCATTGCTTAGCACCATGCAAACAGGTTTAGTCCTGTTTACTACTGCTTAAAAGAGCTCACTCTTGCTTACTCCCATGCTAATTTCTTTAAAAGAAAAGAAAAAAAGGGGTGATAGGAAAGTGGTGAAAAAGGGGGCATGCAGAGGGAAAAACAATAGGGAAAGTAACTAGGGATGAGCAGGATGAGTGTAGGGAATGTCCATAGCTGCCTTTTTTTCTACAGCAACAGCTGTGCATATATTCTGAATTTGGAGGTATATTTGGACACTCAACCCCCTGAGAGAGGGATGAGGACAACAATAATGTGTCGTGAAGCCAATTAGACCAGATTATATGTGTTCAGTGGGCATGTGTGTGAAATGGACAGCTATGTATGGGGAAAATGTTTTTTTCTGCAACAGATTGCCCTTTTTTTTTTAAGATGAGATTGGGATGTTTGGGAAGGATAGTGAGTATATATGGGGAGATAGGTTGGGTAGGAAGACAGACAAGACAGCATAGAGGGGTGGTATATGACACATGGGGGTAAACACCTTGGACTAGGAGGGGTGTTTGGAAATCAGAAGCCCATGAGCCCCCAAATGGAAACAGTGGGACTGAGGTCCACACCCATGCGCAGTCACCACTGCACCTTCACGGCGCCAAAGGTGGCTGTGCTGGGGACTGAGCAGGAGGGGCAGGATGACCCTCTAATTACACCATGCTGCCCTTAAGCTAGCATAGCAGATCTCCAAACTCCTTTCGCAGCTTGCTAAGCACCAATACCCGGACCTGGCTTTGGGTGATGGTATTCTGTCCTTGCCCACTCCCAGTGGGAGATGAGTCCCATCCCCTGAGGCAGTTCCACCCGAAGGTGGTGCAGGACCAGCAGACGAGGAGGTCCCGGGGTGAGTCCCAGATGTGCTGGAGTCCGGTGCCATGGCCCGATAAGGTGGGAGAGGTGGGTCTGCTGGGACTGGCCTTACCAAATGTGCTATGGTGTTGCAGTTTTAGAACATATCTGGGTTAGTAATAGTCAACACAATCCAGGATTAGTTATAACAGCTTGCATAGATATTCCCATTAACCCAAAACAACAGATTTGGAACAGTTGCATAGCAAACAGAACGCATGCATATATGAAGCCACAGTGGCCATTACAACGGTATGCAGGTTACATTGATAGCAACAGGCCACACATGATAGTATTTCAACATGGAACATTAATAGAAACACATTTCAATATTTGTTGAACAATAGGACATATGTCCCAACAGTAGGTTTGGTGTAAAACATACCCATTGATTTGTGTGTTTAGATTATTGTTGCAGATATGGTGGGGGTGATGTCAATTAATAACTTGTATATCCTTGCAGTACTCACAACTTTAATGATTATCGTTCTAATCATTAATCTACAGGTATTATTATTACAATACCCTATGGCTCTTGTTTGGGCAGTGGTATGTTTGTACACAGTGTATAATTCAACCAACGTATAGCTACTTTCTACTTCTCTTACCTAGAAGACCTGTGGGAGGAAAGTTTGTTAACACTACCTGTTATTACACATATTCCCAAAATCCTAGTTAAAATTATTCATACAGCTTACTTCCACTCCCGGGATTTGAACCATGGCTGTGTCTGCTAAAAATGCAACAATTTTTGTTTCATCAGAGTGAGCTAGCAAGAAACTGCTGTTTTTTTATTTTAGTGTTTTATTTCTAAGTCTCTCTTGGTTGTACAATCTGACCTTGTAATTACAATATTCTTATACAGACATTCCTAGACATATTTTTCATGTAGCACAGTGTGGGAAACAGTTGTTAACACGACATTACTATTCAAATATCAGATCTTAGTGACTGCAACATTTCATGCCATACAATACCAGAGTAAACACAACCAGTCCAGGATTTAGAACTTTATTACCAGGCAGTTACACTTTTATTTAAATATGACCTGTATGGGACTGTTACTGTCATATTGTCTGGTTTATTCAGTACAAACCATACACATTTTTATACTGTCCGGTGATATTTTTCTCCTTTAAATTTATTTGGTATGACTACTACAAGCAGGATTGTTACTCACCAGCCTCGCGATGTAGCCTTTGCAACCTACTGGCATGGGCTTCCTTGTTCACAGCCCGCTCAGCAGGAGCTGTAATGAAAAAAGAGAAACATTTAGGCATACCTATCCATCACATACACAGGCTGGACTTTGGTAAACAGTTATTGCTATGAATACTTACACACTGCTGGGATATCTCCCTTCTCTCTTGCTTCTTGGACCCACTGTTCTAAGAGCTCCCTCTTCCTCTGTTTCAAGTCGGCATAGTGCTGCCGGACCTGCTCACCAGTCTGAGGGATACCAGTGGCACTGTTGAGAGCATGGATGAGACTTTCCCAGGTTTCTGCTTTATATTGGGAGCCCTGTACTGGGAGCCCTGGTACTGGTCCTGCAGCAGTCTCACATCATGTTTTTTTACAAGGAGTCCTACCATGACCTTGGACTCCTGTATGCCCCAGCGCTGCACCCATAAGTGCATGCTCTCTCCAATACCTGCCATAATGTATACAGTTGAGAGCTATAACCAGTTATGAGCTGTATTCCTGCCTGTGGGGTTTAAATACATTCGATTTCCTGCCCTTTGCCGTGATTGGGTGGTTTTGAAAATGCTGAGCTAAGCTAAGCTACGGGCAAACCTGCTTAGCTATGGTTGGCAGTGCTTAAAGGGGCAGGTTCAGCATTGCTTACAAATGTGGAAATCCACTTAGCTGGGCTACTCATTGCTTTGTATTCATATGTACCCAATGCTTACACCTGGTCAGCATAGCAGTGCAACGCTTAGCATTGCTTATGTTTTATTTTATTGGACTACCACCTGTATGGGATTGATTCATCATTCATTACATAATATAGATTTATTTACCTTCCCTGACATCCCCCAATGTGCTGTAATTACATTTATTCTTGTGTGACTATACTGTATGGGGCACTTGTGTTTATATGGGGGTTTCACTACTTTATTACACTGACACCTCACATCTGGGCCTAATACACTATTCTGATTGAGAAATATAAGTTACTTCCTACATAAATATACAAATAAATTAAAATTGTAATATTTACACATACAAAATGGAAATGGCTTTGGCGAGGCTTGAACCATGAATGGCTACATGCAAGGTGCACACTCTAACCACTACACTATTGCACTTATTCTTATGCTGGATGTCTATTGCTATTTAACTTATCCTGTACACTTAACTTAACTGTTCCAGCTGGGCTAAGCATAGCTAAGCAACGGGCACACCCGTGAAGTTATGCTTACACTTTATTGCATATGTGAAAAAAAATAATTTGTTGTGTTTTTTACTTCATACCATTCAGAATGTCCATGCTAAAGCTAAACCTGTTATTCTATGAACTTTCTGGCTTTGTAGGGATGATTGTCCCTTAAAGCTTGGTCCTGATTTCTTACCCTGATGGGTTGAAGGTGTTACGAGTGTTTTCGCTCTATTTAAATTGCTGTATGGCAATTCTGGTGTGTAGGGGGCATGTGTAATGTGAGAGCACTTCTCTCAGGCACCCCCCTTACACTTGCACACAGAACAATGTCTGTTTTACAGCACAGCAGTATGCCTTCATGAATATGCATGGTGCACGGCCGTGCTGCCTGGGAATGGTCCCTTCCATGCAGGCATAAGATATTCCTGCACGGAAGTTTACTGAATCTGGGGGACTATTAATTGCTGCACCACTGCATCTATTATGTGTGTGTGTTTGTGTGTGTGTGTGTGTGTGTGTGTGTGTGTGTGTGTGTGTGTGTATATATATATATATATATATATATATATATATATATATATATATGTGTGTGTATATATATATATATATATATATATCCAGTTTGATTCTCAGCTGGAGTGCCTTCTGTGTGGAATCTGCTTGTCCTTCTTGCATTTGCAGGGGTTTCCTCCAGGTACTCCGGTTTCCTCCCACATTCCAAACAAATGCATCTGGAGCATTTCTCCCCAAGCCTCTGCTGAAAATAGGCTGTCCGAGTTGGACTTTCCTGGTCAACAAATGTTAAATAAATAAATATATAAAGAGAGAGATGCACACATTTTACAGGTACATATTTTTTCTTGTGGATTGTTCATGTTCAAAAAACTTTTTTTATAATGTGGGGCACTGGATACATAATTTCCCCAAGAGCGGAGACTTTATATTATGGTTTATATTCTTCTTATATATTCATTGTGTCACACTTTAAACTATTTTTAAGCTTTTTACATTTGATCATATTGTATTCAAATGAGTTTTTAAATGGGTTTTGAATGCAGCACTTGTTATTCTGAAGAAGTTTGTTTAAAACATCAGATGAAAGTGCTCAATTTTTAATAAAGTGTCCAAGTGGATGTTATTTTTCAAATACTCTTGCACATTTTATTTTTATAAGTATGAACAACATTTGGACTCACAGAGGGGTTCCCTGTGGGAGTGGGTGTTCATCAGGGTTTATCTCTGAGCCCACTGTTGTTCATACTGGTGGCTGACTACAGCAGTAAGCAGGTCAGAGGGGACAGCTCAAGAAATCTGCTGTATGCGGATAATGAAGCACTACAAGTAGACCCTAAATTGGAGCTTTTAGAAATGATAAGTGTCTGGAATGCCAAACTGAAGGCATATGCAGTGAAACTGAATTCAACCAAAAGATTGTTCATGGCAGCAAATGGGAGAAAACAGATAATGCTGAAAACTGAAACAGAAGAGAAAATGGTGTAACAGGTTAAGAGTTTTAAATGCCACAGAGTTGAGGCTGAGGAGTAGGGAAATGTGAGTGGGGAGGTCAGTGTTTTAAAGTGAGGTGTACTAGGTAACTGGCACAAAGTATCAGAGGTAGTATGTGACAGAAGAGTGGCAAAACTGAAAAGTAATGTGCACAAAACAGCAGTGTGACTGAAGAAGTTGAAGGAGCTTGAGGTGATGGAAATGACCTACCTGAGATGAGTGAAATGATGCACACTGTCGGATAGATGAGGAAGGAAAAAACTAGCCCCGGTTGCAGAGAATGTCAAGGAAAACAGACTACTGTGGTTTGGTCATATGTGGATGAAAGCAAAATGTGATTTGGTAAACCAGATTTAGGAGGGATAGAAAGAAGGCTTGAGAAGACAAGGACATCTAGCCAAGGGATGGATAGATTGTGTGAGTGAAGAGAGCAACACTGAATGGAGAAAGATGCTGGTAGTTGAGGCAACATGCCAGTGTCAGGTAATAATGGGAAAATGTGGCCAAAGATAATGATAACAAGGCATTAGAAAGGTGGCATTCATGACGAGGTACATAAACTGTAACTACATTGTCCTGTATTGGGGACCAGCTAATTAGTACTAGGACTTTATTTATTTGTTTTACACTTGTTTACTGGGAAAGTCCAACTAGGCCAGAAGCACGTTTTCAGTGGAGGTCCAAAGCTCCACTATAATGCATCTAAGAACACTTACAGCAATAGCTATTAACCAAACAGCAATAGTCATTAACTAGCAATATAGAAATAAGTATTGCTCAGGGGATAAGGAGAGTTTACAGTCATAAGGAAAATGACATAGTTGGACAAAATATAACACAACAAATTAACATGAAAAGATGATACTATACACAGTGTTTTTACAGTAAAACATACTATTCTAATAAAATATATATTTCACCAAACAGTCCATTTGGGAGTACTTAAAAACTGAGTAGAGTAGAAATACCTGGCCTAGCATAACACGGAGAAGAAAACAGAAATAGGTACTTATGTATTATCGCAACCACATTCCCGAACAACTCACTTAACTCATTTTTTAATCAGAAAATAAACCCCCCTTTTGTGAAGAACTCGATATAGCCAGAAAAAATATTTAAAAAAAAAAAAAACAGAATCACCAACTCTGTAACGTTGATCTCATTGTGGAGCTTTTCTCCAGGAGTCTTTGTTGAAAAATGCGTTACTGTCAAGTTGCACATTCATGGTAAAAAAATGCGAAATATATAGATTAACTTTTATTTTTTCCCTTGTTCAGTGAAATGGTGGGGTTGTAGTAATGCAAAACAAGCCATAAAATTATTTGCACCGTGTTCTGTACCTGTTAGGATGAGTGTCAAGGTAGCTGCCGCGAACAAGCA
>NC_056731.1:1657082482-1657112482 GCF_019279795.1 Protopterus annectens | reverse complement strand
CTGTCTTCCTGCATTAGATGACTGTGATTGCAGTGAAATTAATCCATTTAACAATCTGCAGCTTAAACTTAAGGATTTTCAGTTTTTTAGAATATCAATAAGTTCCAATTGAAGAGCAGATTCTTTTGCAATTCAGGCATGTGCTGGTGATAACGGGCGAGTTGGCATGAAGAGAGGCAGAGATGGATTAATTATGCAGAGAACATGGAAATTCTGCTTATCATCAGCAAGCAAAGGAGACCAGCTCACATAATCAGTGAATGAAGAAAAAAAAAAAAGAACATAACAATGCAATGGCACCTTCTAGCCCATCATTTTACAAGTTAGATTTTTCCTGTAATTAAAAAATAACATACAATTATAGCCATATCTTCCATAAAGCTACGTGTGGGTGTACATTAAATAATTGCACTAGGATATTAGTGCTGGGCAAAAGAGCAGTGCTTTATGATGACCAGTGCGTTATGATTTACAGTTAATGCTGTAAACTTATTTACTTGTTTATCATTGTACAAATCTTAGCATACTTTCATGTTGGTGATGCTGCAGAGTAGAAAGGGATTATAAATAAGCAGATGAAAGAGCTGGGAAATATAATGTATGAAATGCATTACTAACTAAAGCTGATTTTAGTTTTTCATACCATGTGGTGGGATATTGCTTTCGCTGCTCTTAAAAAGCACTGTAGGCCACAGGTTGGAGCACAAACCTGTGAACTAATGACTGCAGCTTTATATCTGCCATACTAGTGTTCATTTGTGTAATATGTTAGATTGAGACAATGGGCACAATTGTCCAGTTTCAGTGGACTGGTGACCTGGGGGATGATTCCTGTTTTGATAAATTACCCAGTGGTATAGATTATGGCAGATGAAGAATCAATTATCAAACCATAGAGAAAATGGTTCACTTACATCCGCAGCTGTGTGACCCTACTGCACAGAGTGATTCCCTTTTTAACAGCCATTTCAGTTTCAGCTTTTGTTTGACAAAAAGCTGCAATATAATGCTGTATGCAGTTAGATATCATAGGCAAATGCATTTACAATTAAAAAATACAAGTGTTCTCTTCTATAAGGTCTAAAATTGTTTAGTTTATGAGTCAGAGAAGCAACATTTTATTAATTTCCTTATTCATACGTAAGAATGATGCCACCTCCAAGCAGCAGATATGTACGTTAAATGAAGTAGCACTTCATAGAAATCATTTTAAACCATCTTTGCTTGAGGCAGACGCTGAGGCAGTGAATGATTGTAAACAGGTGATGGGCACATTATGTTTATTAGTGTCCCTGCCAAGGAATACTTCGGAATTATCATTCAATACAGAAATGAATTACATAAGTTAATGACTCCCAAGTACAACCTGGGTCTCAGTACACAAAAAGTCCCTTTCTTTGGTTCATGTTACTAGATAAAGAGGTGTAAAGCAGGTACCTTATATATTTAGACAAAGTGAATTTCATGTACCACTAATTTTCTTGTATTATGATGTGTTTTTGTCAGTAGTGAGCATGTATACATACATTACCATGAGATTCTGGGCAAGCATCAGAGTGAATACAGAACAATCCAACCACACTTCAGACTGTCACTCAGATGCTAATTTCATCTAGCATGTCTTAGGAATATACAGACAAATTGTTCTGTTGTTGCACAGAAATGCACTACATAATATCACAGATATAGAGCCATTGCTGTACTGAATATATACCTTAAAAATCAAAGCAGGTCTTGTACTGCAGGGACTGGCCTGGAAATTCCAAGTGATATCTATGACCAAATTGTTGTTATGCACACACCACTGATGCAGAAAAATAAGCCTGTTGGATTCTGAGAATCACAAACTGTGCGAACAGCTGGTGTCAAGAAGAATTTTTCCCTGAGAACCAGCTTCCTACCAGTCTCCAAAAGCAGTAAGCAGAAACTGTGAGATAATAGATCAGATAGCAGTGAGAAGTATTTATTCCTAAGCAATGATTATTTCAAATAAACATTTCTGTAACCAGCATGCTATTCGGAACTTTAGGGGTGCATTGTATTATCACATTTCACTTTCATGGCTTCCAGTCCCATATCAGTTGTCTTCCTGTTTTAAATGTGAATTGCTGATAGCATGCAGGATATTTCAAACCTAAGTGTGCCCCATTCTTGACTGAGCTGTTCAGCATTTATTTAACTCTTACTTAAATAACGTCAGTTAAATGAGCATACAGAAACATACAGGCACTTTTACTGCCGTTTTGCAATGCATTCTGACAGTGACATGCTTAACACAATTAAATCTGCTTAAATGGACTGTAGTTTTTACACAAAATAGTCCAGCAATAAATAACCTGCATGCATAGTAATTTTATAAAGCACTCTGTGCCATCCTTCTCAAACTATTTGCTCAAAAATTTGGAGAAAACCAAAAACAATGGAGGGGTGGTAGGTTAAAAATCGAGTCTATATTATATTTTCAAAAGTTTCAAACATCGAACACCATATGGTCGACACCATATGAGCGAGGTTTGAAATTTTGAAAATATAATAAAAAAATAAAAATAAAAAACTATATGTTCATAGGTAGGTACTAGGCTATCTGCCCGAAGGCATTTATAAGCCTAGCTGGAATGTGTTGGCTTTCGCCGCCCCCTTAGATTAAGTTCCCTGTGCCTCTGTCCAGCAGAGCCATTGAAGTGATCCCTGGGGTAAACTTTCTGTTTCCCATCCACTCGTATACTATATATACTATACTCGTATACTATACTTACCTAAATGCTGTAGGCAGGGGGCAAGCCCCCCTGCGCCCCCCACACCCCCACTACTCAAATATTCCTACTCTGAGATTGCACTGCATTGAAGTAAAGGGAAAATATTCCCTACAGCGATTTCTGTGTAATGCGAGCGGCGTTTCGACCAATTGGGTTTGCTCAATACGGGTTCATCGTTTACAATTTTCGATCACGAGATTATGAACCCTTAAAAATCATGAGCAATTTTTAAATCAGAAAAGTCCTCTGATGTGAATTCTATCCCTACAGTAGAATGCATATCTCCCTTACAGGAGTGAACTCCTGTCCCTGCATACTTATATGATGGCAGGCACTATCACTAGCTGAAAAGCCCTCTGTTGTGAATTTTTCCCTACTGTGGAACATGCATTGCACTTATTGGGTTTGCTGACCTGTGTGGGGAACTGATTTCTAATTTTACTGCCCACTTTGATTTGAAGTTGTCTAAAATTCACTCAGTAGTGGATGGAGACTTTTCTAGTCGTCCCTAGTTGTGCTAATTTTTCCTGTATTAGGGTAAAATGTCTGTTACACAAATGTTTTGAACATGCAAGATACGGTGTAGTAATTGTTAATGCTGCTCAAGTGGTCTGCTATAGTGTATTATAGCTGTGCCTAATGTGCTGGCAATATTTTCGCATTCCTTTTAGAAACTGTATTTGCAGAAACAAAACAACTACATTATCAGTTACTAGTCACTGAGTTTTGTTTGTATGTAGAAACAATACACTTCTCTTAGAATTTACTACACTATAGTTCCTGTTTATATGTTGAACAGAGATGCATTGCCGTTTGCTGAACCTACAGTTTTCCTTAGGATGTCACCAGCAGGATAACTACCATTTGCTAACTCTATTAGCTGCTTACGTCTACTAATGTCTTTTACTAATAGATGCTGTAATCCAGCAATTGCTGAATTGAATTTTATTAGTTTTAGATTATTTTCTATTTTTACACTCTTCTTTTTTTCCTAACTCATTGCCTTGGACTTACTCACTTTCCTTTGAGTGAACTCTTTTCCCTGCATAGTTATATCATAGCAGGCACTACCTCTCGCTGAAAAGTCCTCTGTTGTGAATTCCATCCGTATAGCAGAATATACATCTTATAGGGTTAGCTGACCTCTATAGGCCACTTATTTGTGATTTTACTGTTGTTGTTGATTTAAAGTCTAACATGTACTCAGTAGCTGAATAAATACTTTTATAATCATTCATATTTGTGTTTTTCTCCTGAATCACAGCAAAACTTCTGTTACCCATATTTTTGAACATAGAAGTTCAACCAAACTAAATGTCTATTCCTTAGTATTTATCACAATGTTGCTTTTACACTCTGTTAACTCAATTTAACCAGGTGTTACTTCTTTTCACATAAGATGTATTTTCTAACACACTCAGACTTCCTGCACTCAGTGAAACCTGCTGCATTCACCCACATTCTGCTTGGGTTGACTCTGTTCATCTACCCTACCCTAACCTACTCTACCTCCAATTACCACCAATCCCCATTTCAGCTACATTTGTACTCATATGAACTCTACCTATCTCTTGGTATCAGTCTATCTCCTCTTACTCAACCTATCCTGCTCTATCAACCAACCACTACCCTCTCTTGCTGTTGACCATCTCCCACCATTACACATCCAATATCCAGACTTCATCCTGAGCCCCACACACTCACTTCAGAATGATTTTTGGCAATATTGTTACTGTTCTATCTCTATATCTTCTTGGTCTAACACAAACAAACTCTATATTACCACATCACTAAATCTCTCCCACATTTTCTAATAATATACAATATACTTTCAGTCATCATTTCTTACCAGCATCTCAAGTGAACTATTCACCACTTCCCTGTATAGTCTCTTCTCCTATAGATCACTACATTACTGTAACAAACCAAACATCTCACTTAAAATTCTTCCTAATAATTCCATTAAGCATACTGAACACTCAAAATGCAAACTTTTTACTAAACATATCTTCTCATTCTATAAGATATTTAAGTCAGTATTATTCAGTGGAGACATGCACACAAACCCTGGACCAAAACATCTATACCACTCCAGCAGTACCACAATAACCAACCCTACCCCCCACTCCTTCCCCTCATAAATAAAAGCTCCAGCATTCTGCTACTTTATGCAAATGTAAGAAGTCTAAGTAATATAACTAATGATCTTCATGGGTACATTACACTGTACTTCCCAGATATATTCATTACCACAGAAATACAGCTAAAACAGAGATAACAAATGGACAAATACTACCACAAGGCTATACCATTAGATTTGACTGACAAAAAAGATTGGAGGTATTGCCAACATATTTAAGAATACACTAGGTATCACACCTTATCCCAGCAACACGTTCTGTTTCTACAATACTTAACTTCTTGTACCTGTACTGAAAATAAACAATCAAAAAACATTATGCATTACTTCCATTTATATTCTGCCTGACAGTAATAGAACAGTAGTGGTTGATAGATTAAGCTGGTTTAAAGACAACTCTCCATTTGAAATTATTGTACTAGGATACTTTAACATTGATTGGAAAACTACAGCTCTGAACAATACTCCAACCTATCAGTCTATATGGCTTATCTCAAGTCATGCATACTTCCATCAACTTAGAAAACAGAAATGTCAGAGAGTCAATATCTGATTGGATACTCACCCCCAATCATAGTAATATCCATTCTTCTGGCTGTTTGCCAAACATAATAAATGAACATCTGCCTAATTTTGTCATTAGACACCAGAACAGTTATGAAAAAAAAATATTTCAACAAAGTACACAACTTAATTTTTTTCAGTCAAGACATTTTCAATGAGACACTACAAAAATCCAACTGGTCACCTTTAAAATCCCTGCCACTAAATGGTGCTGCCTCTTTCTTTAACTCTACTTTTCTTAGTATTCTAAATCGACAATCCCCCATCTGATCAAAAAGAGTTAAATTTAACCCTGTCCTATGCCTAACAAATGATAATAAACATTTTATGCTGCAAAGAGACAAAGCATGGAAAAATTGGCTAAGACAAAACCCAATCAGCTCTTGAATTATTTTGACAATTAAGAAACCTATCAAAGCACCTAATAAAAAATGAAAAATAAAACTGCTACTTGGACATACAGGAAAGACAACATAAGAATCCCAAACTTTTCTGGAAATCCATTAATAATCAACTCAAACCAGGGCAGTCCCCTATATCATCACCCCTAGACAATAATAGCGCAGATTCAGTTGCTAATCATTCCAACTCTCATTTCATCCAAACTGTCCTGAAACTACATAAGAGTAACCCTATAACTCTTGCTCTTCCATTAATCATTAAAAACAACCATACCCCAGTCTCCTTTCAACCAATTCCTACATCTGCAGTTAAAAAGCACCTACAAAAATTAAAGCTCTAATTCATAGCATCAGATAAACTTCATTCAGAATACCTTGCTATTGCAGAAAATGCTCTAATATACCCTATAGCTATTCTCAGCAACCATTCCTTAATAGATTGTTAAATCCCTAACATCTGGAAAACATCCTACATTATTTCATTAGACAAAGAAAATGCTTCTACATATTTCTTTAATTATCATCCAATTGCTATTCTTTCCCATTGGCCAATATCCTTGAAAGATGTATACACACACAAATTATAAAATACCTAGCCTCTAATAATATCATCACAAATGTACAACATGGCTTCAAATATAAACTACTCTTCACCACAGCAGATTTCTTGAGCTTTACAAATAATATCAATACAGAAAGGAATACAGACCGCTTTGTTTCTTAAATCTTTCCATATTTATCTAAAGCGTTCGACACTGCTTCATTAAAAATTAGTAGTTGAACACTCATTACATCTATCTTAATCAGTAATATCCAAGTTCCACAACTACATCTCCAACAGACAACAAGCAGTCAAAGAGTAACAAACTTACTCATCCTTCCTTCCTGTAACTATAAGGATCCAACCACTGCTATTGGACATCTACATCAAGTCCTTAAAAAAGCCCTCTAAAAATGTCCCAATCATTCAATATACAGATGATTTTACCCTCATCTGCTCAGCCACCACACTTCCCTCTCTACAAAAAAATATATATATATATATACAGAAAAATAATTTTCTTCTAGTGAATTATGGCCAATTTCCAGCTTCTTCGTGACCCCAGCAAAACAAAACTCCTGCTTCTCACCCTTAATAATAGCTCTGAGTTTAAACAATCCTTTTACATCACTTCTAATGATAATACCCCCCCAGGACTAGTATCCAGAACTAAACGTCTAAGTGTTATAATAGATGAGAACCTAACATATGACCAGCATATCTTTCATGTAATAAAAACATATATTAAACTAGGGACTCTATATAGAAGTAAATTCTACTTTAAAACAACACAGGAAAAAATATTGCAACTGCTTACCTCCTACCATTACTGCCGTATGGACTTCCATATTACTAACCTTAAAGTGAACCTAATCTTCTTCTTCTTCTTCTTTCGGCTTTTTCCCGGTTAGGGGTCGCCACAGCGGATCGCCTTGTCCGCACATTGAATGGCAGTGGAGTTTTACGGTGTCGAGTTGCCAGCCCGGCGCCCAACCTTCCACAGAAGGCACACTCACCCGCACACCTAGGGCCAATTTAGAGTGTCCAATCTACCTGCAGCATGTCTTTGGGATGTGGGAGGAAACCGGAGCACCCGGAGGAAACCCACGCGACCACAGGGAGGACATGCAGACTCCGCACAGAAGGCACCCCAGCCGAGGATTGAACCGGAGAACCTCTTGCTGTGAGGCGGCAATGCTAACCACTGCACCACCGTGGCCGCCCCCTTAAAGTGAACCTAATACCTAAACTAATACCTAAACTAAGTTCCTGTTATAATAAATTTGAAAAATATGCTTTTGAATATTCCAGCCTACTCCCGTCGTTGTCTTTCACAGAAAAAAAACATGAAGTGGTTAGAATTACCCAATCAGCTGACTTGATCCCAATTATTAACTGCTCATACTCTCCTATCTCACCCAAAAATTGGACAGCACTGTAAAACATTCTGTCAACCTGCTTACCAGCAAGACAGTTATGACCCAGCTTTCACTGTCTCCTTACAACTTACAACAATGTCACTCAGTTATGGAATTCCACCCCCTTCCACGTAAAAAGTTACTTCTAACTTATCTGACTTCAAATTCCTCCTCAAAGAACATCCGTCCTAAACACGGCTATGTTCCTGCTGTACTTCTGACTAACCCCTTATTTCTGGAATAACATATCTATGCCTGACTCTGCCTTTATTTTTCAACTTATTCCTGTTTCTCTCTTTCCTTTAACTCATCTAACTTGCTCTCTATATAGCTATAGTACTCTTTATCATAACAGTGCCTAATGCAAATCTAATACCACTGCTAACCCATCTACATATTTATATATTTATTATATTATGCCTTTCATATCAATCAAATGTCATTCCATAAATGCAATGTTATTCTTTTTAACACTGGCTTGCCACATATTTTATTCTGATTTCTCTTCTATAACTTTTACCTTTCTATAAAATTTTGCACTGCATTACTTATTAATCTATGTACGAAAGCCAACACATTCTGGCTAGGCTTATAAATGCCCTTGGGCAGATAGCCTAGTACTTACCCATGAACCTATGAACCTACAATTGTTTCTGAATGTGGAGCATTTCTGCCCAGGCCCCTGCTGAAAAGGAGTATGCCTGTCATTCAAGCCAGATTATCCAGGTAACCAAATGCTAAATAAAGTACTTTTTTCCATTCCACATTGGAGTGTTTCAAAAATGCTCTTAAAGAACCGAGACTGTTACTTTTGCTTGAGAGACTACCCCTGCAGGTCACACAGGTTGAGGCCTACCAGGCTTAGCCACCACAGAACAGGAAAGAGTTACCAGTTAATAGAACAAGTAAAAATGTTTACCAGTAATACTGCGCAGTCTGTAAGAAGAAAATGATAAAGTCAGCATAAAATAATTGAATCGGTAGTCTCAGCAACAAAAAAGCCAGTATTCCGTCAAAGCTCACAGAATGATCACTTAGAAAACTTATGACTGGAGTGCGGAATCAACAAGGGGTAGAGAAATCAATCAGCTCTTCAAAAGACTCTTGACAGAGGTGATGCACATACCAGTAGCACTGAATCCCATGACAGAATGAATCCACAAAGTTGTGAAAGTGACTCATCACAAACAGCAAGGAATGGAAGCAATCTACCCCACTATTAACTGTCTTATAGCTAAGAGCTATACATATTGTGGGGGTTCCATGGGGAAATCATTATTTTTCCTTTACAGCAGATTATTTTAAATAGCTGCATATTGTAGGACAACATATTTTGTCAATGAAAAAATGCTACATAAGCTTAACTATCTTGTGGCTTTGTTTTACCTTGCAGTTATGATCATGGAGATTTGCAGAGGGGTGTTGTTGTTTACAAAAGAGGAAATAGAGAACTTTATAAATAAAAGTACTTTCCCATCTCATCTGGACAGAAATGGGCATTTGAAAAATGAGTTAACCAAGAGTTTTGGCCGGATAACATATACCTGAAATCAGCTGGACGTATAAGTGAATTTAAGTACACTTTTATCTGCTCTTTTGCTTATAGTACTGTATTTAATTTATTTATTTGTGTTTTTCACTGAATATTAACTCAATTGAAGTTGTAACTGTCTCTCTATAGTTAGTTCTCCACCTGCCCTTCCTGTTCTTGTTTTGGTGTTAATGTTGGTGGCTTTTAAATTGCCCGCCCCTCTTGTAGATTTGTATTTGGATACTCCTTCTGGGCCCATCTCATTTGCTCACTCAACTGAGTGCAGTAAGATCATATTCTGATTTCAGGCACTCCTGTTGTGTACAAAGAGAGCATTTGGGAAGGACAACCCCAGTAGCATCTTGATCCTGCTCTGTTCCCTCCCTCAAAAAAAAAAAAAAAAAAATATATATATATATATATATATATATATATATATATATATACACACACACACACACACACACACACACACACACACACACACACACACACACACATATATATATATATATATATATATATATATATATGTATTATTCAGCTGCTCTTACTGTAACTGTCTTAGTTGCTCTTCTGCATGCTATCTGTTCAGTCGCTCTTACTCTGCACTTATTACTGCTTATTAGTAGCCTTCTAATTTACTGCCTTCTGCACTTGTTTTTTAGTCATTTGTTAATTTAATTGCATTTATTTGAACTGTATTTGCCGCAGTGTTGCTACACACTCGGGTGTGCTGGCCTGCACTACAATTTGAATTGTATTTACTGCTGTTTTAGCTGCTTTTCTGTAACAAAAAAAAAATTCTAAGCTTGTTTCCTGCCTTTCCTGTAACTAGTCAAGTCCAGATACAGACTTGCTGTATCCAGGACAGTTGGCAAGCTTCTGAGGCCCCAAGCCTTTTTGTGTTGGAGGGAAGCCTTCTAGCTTATCTGTGGGAGTGGTAAGCACTAGGTAGCCTATCTACCATGGGAAGAGTGGTTTTGGCTCTGAAATTGCAGTTCATTGGCCATTTGGCCAGTTTTTCCATCTCTTTCTACTTTCTGGTTAAAAGCCCGTTTTGCGTTTGGTCCCTGCCTTTTCTATTAACTAGTGTAGTCCAGGTACAGATTTGCTGTATCCAGGACTGGAAGCTTCTGAGCCCCACCAAGCCCTTCTGTGTTGGAGAGAAGCCTTCTAGCTTATCAGTGGGAGTGGTAAGCACTAGGTAACCTATCTACCACAGGAGGAGTGGTTTCTGGCCCAGAAATTATAGTTTATTGGCAGTTTGGGAAGCTTTTCCATCTCTTTCAACCTTCTGATTTAAAAGTCTGTGTTTGTGTTTGTTTCCTGTCTTTCCTGTTACTAGTCTAGTCCAGGTACAGATTTGCTGTATCCAGGACTCTTTGTAAGCTTCTGAGCCCCCCAAGCCTTTTCATGTTGGAGGGAAGCCTTCTAGCTAATCAGTGGGAGTGGTAAGCATCAGGTAGCCTATCTACCACAAGAGGAGTGGTCCCTGGCCCAGAAATTGAAGCTAATGACTGTTGTAGCAGTTTTTTCCATCTCTTTCAACTTTCTGGTTTGAAACCCAAACTTGTACCTGTTTCCCACCTTTCCTATAACTAGCCTAGTCCAGTTACAGAGTTGCTGTATCCAAGATTGTTAGTAAGCTTCTGAGCCCCCCAAGCCTTTCTGTGTTGGAGGGAAGCCTTCTAGCTTATCAGTGGGAGTGGTAAGCACTAGGTAGCCTGTCCTCCATGGAAAGAGTGAGTTTTGGCCCAGAAATTGTAGTTTATTTGGCCAGTTTTCCATCTCTTTCAACTTGCTGGCTTAAAAGCTTATGTTTGTACTTGTTCTCCACCTTTCCTGTAACTAGTCTAGTCCAGGTACAGATTTGCTGTATCCAGGACTCTTTGTAAGCTTCTGAGCCCCCCAAGCCTTTCTGTGTTGGAGGGAAGCCTTCTAGCTAATCAGTGGGAGTGGTAAGCATCAGGTAGCCTATCTACCACAAGAGGAGTGGTCCCTGGCCCAAAAATTGTAGCTATTGACTGTTGTAGCAGTTTTTTTCCATCTCTTTCAACATTCTGGTTTAAAAGCCGCACTTGTGCTTGTTTCCCACCTTTTCTGTAACTAGCCTAGTCCAGATACAGAGCTTCTGTATCCAGGACTGTTGGTAATCTTCTGAGCCTCGCAAGCCTTTCTGTGTTGGAAGAAAGCATTCTAGCTTATCAGTGGGAGTGGTAAGCACTTGGTAGCCTATCTACCACAAGAGGAGAGGTTCTTGGTCCAGAAATTGTAGTTTATTGACCATTTGGACAGTTTGTCCATCTCTTTTAACTTTCTGGTTTAAAAGCCCACATCTGCGCTTGTTTCCCATCTTTCCTGTAACTAACCTACTGGGTAGCACTAGAAAGCCTTAAACTGATACAAGCCTTCTAGCTTAGAAGAGAGACTTTGGAGTGATTAAGTATCACTTTTCCGTACTTTCTTGCCGTACTTAACTTTCTTTCTCCAAAATGCAGATTTTCCAGATTTGGAGGAGTGGTTCCAGCCCAAAAGTTAGTAGTTTATTGGCCATTTTGGGCTAATTTCTATCTCTTTCATCACCCTATTATAAAAACCGCGTTTGCATGGTTTTGTGCACCGGGCAGTGCCGGTTAGCTACGGTTAAATTATTCCCGGCTCCACTAAGATTCCTATTCAGTTTTTCCCTTGAAACTAGTCTAACTCTCAACATAAGCACTCAAAAAGCATCTTACAGCCCAGCACTTGCTCAGACCTAATAACAAGCACTAATATACCCTGACACTGATTGCCCAGCAGGGTAAGGCTCTTTATTCACCCCTCACCAACCAAGCGATTAAGCAGCTCACCCTACTATTCAGGCATGACCAAAGGGCAACTTCAGGTGCACTCTCCAGTCCAGGTGGTGAATCTGGGTATCTTGAGGCAATGTCACAACTGCCTCATGTACACAGACAACCCTCTCCTCCTACCACAAAACACTAACATATGTGAGAGATGCAATTATACAGCCAAATTGGAAGCTAAGCTGTCTCCACCGAAGACTGGAACAGTCAAGAGGAGAAGGTTAACACTTGCATCACACCTCCAGCTACACACAGACCTACTAAAACAGCACTGGCAAAAAATACACATAAATACACAAAATCATACTCAGAGGCTCCAAATAAAAACCTGCAAAAGCATCAGTGACCTCCAAAGCAGACACCCAAACAACCTGCACTTCCTGTCACAAACCAGACAACACATAAAACACAAAATCAGTGTGCCGCACAATCACAGTCCTTAAGGCGAAATAACATACCTAACACACTAGTGATAGGTGACTCTATAGTCAGGCACACTGACATCCCACTCACTAGGCTGAACAAGCAGAAGGTTACTGTTAGCTGCCTGTCGGGATCCAGAATCTGTCACATAACACAAGCACTCAGGTCACTCCAGAACAAGTTCAAATATGATTCTGTCATTGTTCATGTTGGTGTGAATGACCTGAGACATACCTCCCTGGACTACATGAAAAGAGACATGGAAGAGCTCTCTGATCATGCAGCCCAGCCTGTCATGTCCCTGACCCTGAGTAACATCCTGCCCTCACCAAGAATGATACCTCAGTATAAAGAAAAAATGATCAATTTCAACAATTGTCTAAGCTTCTGGTGTCATTCAAAGGGGATCCAGTGTCTGTCAGCCTGGGATGACATGCCCGACTAGCCACTTTGCTTCGCAAGAGATGGCTTGCACCTGTCACCCCTAGGCTTTCGAATACTGGCCAAGGCCCTTGCTGCTCCCATAGTGCCCTTTTTAGGCAAGGCTCAAAAGTCAAACCCACCTCCATAAACAGCACAATTAACAGAAAACTGAGGGTTGTGCTACTAAACGCCAGGAGTTTAAATCTCAAAATGCACATGCTCGAAGCACTCCTCAGTATGGAGAGCGTTGATGTCTGTGCAGCAACTGAAACCTGGTTCATGGCTCCAGAGAGCACCCCAGCACTACCGGGCTACAACTCATACCACACGTTTTGGCCACAGAACACAGACTGAAACACAAAAGGAGGGAGTGTATCCATATTCATCAAGGATACCTACACCTCCAGGTTAGTGGTGTAGCATACCTCTGAGATCATCCATGTGCAACTAACATCAGGCAAGTCTGCAATGCAAACTGTGGCCTGCTACAGATCACCTCCATGAACCAGGACCACCACTCCACCTTTCTGGAGACACCGGAAAACATGAAGGTCCAACTGAACACCCTGATATTGGGCGATTTCAATTACCGTACCTTTCACTGGGAAAACTACTCGAGTACAAATTCCCAGGCCCAGAGCTTCCTGGAATTCATCAACTCAAATGCCCTGGATCAGCTGGTAAACTTCCCTAACAGAGGTGAAAACATATTGGACCTGGTCATCACCAACATGGGCGACAGGTGTTCCACACCAGAGGTCAACCCATTACTGGTTAGCTCAGACCATAAACTAATCACTCTAGATGTCCACACCCCATCACTACCCCCAACTAAGGAAACTACAGTAAAAAGCTTCTCTAAAGCAAACTTCACATTACTTAAGACAGAGGTGGTAAGTTTCACAGCCCCCACGCTAAAGGATAATGCTTCCCAAGATGCAGAAACCTTTACAAATGCACTCTTTGAGCACCTACAAGGATGCCTGGATCATGCCATCCCTAGCAAAACCAAGACTCACTCCTCTAAGTGATGGAAACCAGTTTGGTGGACCCCTGCAATAAACAGGCTATACAATAGAAGGAGGAAACTAGTTCAGAAAAAAAGCAAATCCCAAGAAGGAAAAACATCCCTGATCAGTATCAGTAAGAAACTAAGGTCCCTCATGAAATCATCCAAGGCTAACTTTGAAAGAAAAATAGCCAAGGATTCAAAAGATAACCACAAAGTCTTCTTTAGCTATGTTAAAAATCTAAGTGGTAATTCACAGATATGCACTGAACTAGTGCAAGATAACACAAAATATACTGAACTTACTGATATTGCCAACATCCTGGCAGATAGATTCAGTGCAAACTTCACCCCCCTCTCACCTCCAAAAGGGCCCACAACAATACCAGAAAAGTGTAGTGCCCCAGAAATCACAGATGCACAGGTGAAAACAGCCCTTTCAAAAGCCAAAAACACAGCATCAATGGGACGAGATGATGTCCCAGGCTGCGTCTTGCACGAACTACAGAATGAACTAACCCCCCCACCTAAACATGCTGTTCAACCTCAGCCTCTCCACAGGCTACATGCCCATAGAATGGTGCACAGCAACGGTTATTCCTCTCCACAAATTAGGGGCCACAACTGGCCCTGGTAACTATGGCCCCATAAGCCTGACTAGCCTGGTCTGCAAGGCTATGCAGCGCATCATCATGGAACTCATTAACAAAGACATTGGGAACCTCCAAACACTTGACCCGACCCAGTTTGGCATTGTTAAGGGGGCAGATCATGTCTACTAAACCTGGTTGACTTCTTCGAGACAGTCACCAAGGCCATAGACGAGGGAATGGTGGTTCACACAGCCTACCCTGACCTCTCCAAGGCTTTTGACACCATTCCCCACTCGGGTATTACAGAAAAACTCACCAACCTGAACATAAACCCCTACATCATGAGATGGGTTGCCAACTGGCTTACAGACAGAATTCACATGGTAAGAATAGAGGGCTCTAGGTCCTACTATAAACCAGTCACAAGTGGTGTCCCGCAAGGCTCGGTCCTGGGACCCCTACTGTTCAGCATACACTTCTCAGAAGTACAGGCAAACACAGTGGGATTATCGCTAACCAAGTTTGCCAATGACTGCAAACTGGGAGCCATAATTGACTCTCCGGCTGACACAGACATCCTCCAAAAGGCCCTTACTGAGATGGACACCTGGTGTCAAAGTCATGGCCTCAAGCTAAATGCCAAAAAATGCATAGTCAACCCATTTGAGAAAAACAAAACACCCACGAATTACCACATAGGTGGCAGCCCTTTTAATACAGAAGAGGTAATAAGAGATCTGGGGACCCAGGTAGATAGTAATCTCTCCTTTGACAAACATATTGCCAAAGTAGTTAGGAAATCCTTCTATGTGGTCCATCTAATTACTAAAGGGTACGCATCAAGAAATAAAGAGGTTATAGTGCCCCTCTACTCGTCACTCATTAGAGCCATCATAGAGTACAATGTCCCATTTGGGATGTACCTCACAAGACACATCCAACTGGACTGAAAAGACCACAAAAGTACCACACCAAGAGGATTACTGGCCTCAAACATGTCCTATGCAGCCTGACTGAAAAAACTCCGGCTGTACTCGGAGGCATATTGCTTACTCAGAGGTGATCTCTGCCTGACTTACAAAGCCATGTCCAACTCAGAATTGATGGACATGTTCCACCTAAAGAAATCCAAGTCACTGCGAGCCACACGTTCTAGTCAATTAACCTCTCCACAACAATAAATAGAACATGCTGGAGGGATAGTTTCCTGTCACAGAGACTCCCCATGCTTTGGAACAAAATTCCAAATTACATCAGGCAGAACCCCTCACTAACACTCTTCAAGAGAAACCTTGATGAGTGGATGTGTAACAGAAAATACACCCTTGGGATCACTTCATTGGCTCTTCTTGACAGGATCAGTTAATTAATCCATGGGGCGGCGAAAGCCGACAGACTCTGGCTAGGCTTATAAATGCCCTCGGGCAGATAGCCTAGTACCTACCTATGAACCTATGAACCTATAAGAGGGAAATGGAGTGGGAGATGGTGAAGCAGACACAAAAACATCTGTCCCTGCTGAACAGTGCCTACATTTGCAATAAGCAGTATTAAGGAAGAAGAGCGATATGCCTCAGGACGCACAGCCGGTAAACAATAATCATGCTTATGATGACCAGTCTATGAAGGCATCACCCAAAAGCTCCAAGGAATACATTTACTTACCCAAACCTCAAGGAATGCATAAAAAAATACAAGTCTTGAAATAAGCAGGGTTATCAAGGAGACAATAAGGATCATGATTTGGTCACTACAGCCACTGCATCTAGAAAAGTCAGCAGTAAAGCCTGGCCCAACATTTCCTCAGGGTTGTTAGATCAAGAGATGAGCAATTCTTGACTTCTAGGGTATTAAAAGGCTAGATAAAACACAAAATAAAAAGGAAATGGCTGGATTTGTTGTTCTTTTCCTTCTTTTTGAGTAAAATGTTGACAGATGTGAAGGTACATACTTCTTTACCCACACAAAGCTCACTGGGATTACCATCATGCTATAAGCATAGGCTTACACACACACATACATATATATATATATATATATATATATATATATATATATATATGTGTGTGTGTGTGTGTGTGTGTGTGTGTGTGTGTGTGTGTATATATATATATGTATATATACAGATTCACTTTAGAAGCTCGAAATACTGAAATATCGAAATTCAGTATTTTGAGACCATAAAGTGGAATCCTGAAAAACAACGAAACCTCAGAAGCGCGAAATTCAAAATCTTGCACATCGGACATTTTGAATTAGTGCTTCCAGTGTTTCTCTGTGGTTGTGGATTCAGGTAAGTATTTATTTGTTAAGGGTTTTGGATACGGGCTGTGGTGTGTGTTAGTGTGTTTTGTTGCTGTGATGTGTGTGTGCGAGGAGAATGTAGATTGTGTGGTAGTGTTTTGTGTGTGTTTCTATGTAGTGCGACCCCGGAGTTAGAATATTTAAGTAGGGGGGTGTGGGGGCAGGGGGGGCTTGCCCCCCTGCTTTTATGTAGTAGAGAGCTTGTGTTTGTGTGTGGGGAGGAAGGTGTGTGTGTGTGTGTGTGTGTGTGTGTGTGTGTGTGTGTGTGTGTGTGTGTGTGTGTGTGTGTGCGTGGAGTAGAAGCACTAATTCAAAATCTCCAGTGTGCGAGATTTTGAATTTCGCACTTCTGAGTTTTCGTTGTTTTCAGGTGTTGACGTTATAGCCTCGAATTACTGAATTTCGATATTTCAGTATTTCAAGGATATAAAGTTAATCCATATAGATAAATATATATATATATATATATATATATATATATATATATATATATATACATATATGGTTCTACTTCAGAATGTCGGCCATTCAGAATGCCGATTTTCATATGGCCGACACCATATGATCGACATTCCGATAGACTGACATCCTGAAATAGCACCATTTACCAACCAGGAAACACAGTAAAACTGCGCTATGCAGGGGGTGGCAAGCCCCCCTGCAACCCCCACACCCCCTGCTCCTTAAATATTCTCACTCCAAGATCGCACTACAGTGTAGGAAATGGGAATCTCCCAGTTCCACAGTGTAGCGGGATCTCTGCTATCATTTGTTGGCCTTTCAAACATTCGCTCATATGGTGTAAGCCATATGAGTTTCGAACATTTGAAAGTTCAAACAAATGAAGGGCTCCCATACTGATTCCTGTTCTCTGCACCTATCTGCAAGCTGCCTCTCAGTTAAACAGGATACTTATCTTCTGGTGTCTTACAAGCACCCTGTTTACTCTAACTACCAGCTACTTAGTTATACTGCAACAGTGTGCTGATTCCTGTTCTCTGGACCTATCTGCAAGCTGCCTTTCAGTTAAACAGGATACTTATCTTCTGGTGTCTTACAAGCACCCTGTTTACTCTACCTACCAGCTTCTTAGTTATACTGCAACAGTGTGCTGATTCCTGTTCTCTGGACCTATCTGCAAGCTACCTCTCAGTTAAACAGGATACTTATCTTCTGGTGTCTTACAAGCACCCTGTTTACTCTACCTACCAGATACTCAGTTAAACTGCAACAGTGTGCTGATTCCTGTTCTCTGGACCTATCTGCAAGCTGCCTTTCAGTTAAACAGGATACTTATCTTTTGGTGTCTTACAAGCACTCTGTTTACTCTATCTACCAGCTACTTAGTTATACTGCAATCGTGTGCTGATTCCTGTTCTCTGGTGTCTTACAAGCACCCTGTGTAGGTTTACATTTCAATATCTTTGTATTCCTGACACTTTGTACAATACCATTCTGAGACTTGCACTCTAGGACCTGCACCCCCCCCCCCCCCGCATTTTCCTTGCAGGACTTTAAATCTTTATTTGTACTTGGGTAATCTTGGGTTTCTACTTACTCACTCCCATTAACATTACCCTGCAAAGAACAGTGTATGTGTTCAACTTTCCTTATATTTAGGGTAGCACACACTCAATCAGACCAACGCTGTCCCCACCTGAAACCCTCTTTAGCCAACCCCACCTTTACTCCCACTGCCTAATAATTTCCTTTACAGTCATTCCCAGTGGAAAAAGCTTGAATATGTCTACAGAAATCAAGTATAGCCCAAATAGACTATATGTACCACTTACCCTGCAATCCTTGCCAAAGGTTTTAGCCCGCTCCTGCAATCCTTGCCAAAGGTTTTAGCCTGCTCCATTTGCTCCACTCACTCCACTCCCCTCCCTACCCCCAAATCCCTCCCACCCCAGCTGTACTCAAATTTAATCTAGCAAAAGACCACTCCCACTAATATCCAACCAATCAACTCATACCTCCCATAATCTCCACCCCACTACTCCTCCTTCCTACTTATCATACATCCTAATCCCAACACAGTCATGCCACTTACTACAATTATAATAATTTGCTGCACTATTCTAGCATTTTCTACATCTTACGAGGACATTTCAGTCAATTCTCCCAACCACTTCCATTGCACTCTGTCAACTACCCCTCTCAAATTCCCACCACACAATTTCACTACTCCAACCCCAAAATGCCTCCTTCCACCCCACCTACCTAATTACCAAGCCCGCACCTCATCTGAATGCAAATTATTCTTAAAATACCACAAGCATTTCACTGCATATATAAAACATATCCTCTGCATTCTCTTTAAACTCACTCTCAGTGGAGACATGCACCCTAACCCTGGCCCCAGTTTCTTCAACATCCCCACAAACCCCCCTCCAAATAGCTCTCCTATCACCCAAATCACACTTAATAAAAAGCCAACAGACCTCCTCATTATGTCTCTTAACATCAGAAGCATCTGTAACAAAATCCAAGATCTCCAGGCATACATACACCTGTATTCCCCTGACAGCCTTATCCTAATCGAATCTTGGCTTAAACCTCACATCAAAAGTGAAGAAATACTCCCACCTGGATATAACATCCTCCGCAAGGACAGAATATACAAAAAAGGAGGAGGAGTGGCACTGATGTATAACCATCACCTCGATATCCAAATTCTCACCCAGTCAGCTCCCCAGCTTGACAAGGAAGAAATCTTCTATGCTACCCTAAAATTAAATCCTAAGAAAGCAATCAACTTAATAGGCTGCTACTTCCCTCCAGGTTAAAATATACCCCCCCCTTGAAAACCTATTAAACTGGGCCAATCTTTCCCTACCCCAAGAAACCATCATACTCAGTGACTTTAACATCATCTGCCTATCCTGCAATAGTAAACCCCCAACACTCCACCTAAATTTCCATGGCTTCTCACAGCTTATACAATCCCCAACCAGGATAAATAAAAACCCCAATAATCACACCATTCTTGATTGGGCCCTAGTCAGCAAAGATCCTCACTCTTACCTGGCAGGCTCCTTACCTGACTACCTAAGTGACCACTCCCCAACCTTCCTACTAAAACACCACATAAATAGCAGCAAACCCATTGTCTACCAACACATTAGCTACAAAGCTAAATTCAACTCCAGCTCCTTCATCACCTCCCTACAAAAAATAAACTGGTCACCCCTAAAATACCTCAACCTAGATGAAGCAGTCCACTACTTTAACAGTACTTTCCTCAACATCCTTAACTCCCATGCCTCCCAAAGATGCACCAAAATCCGAACTAAAAAGTCCCCCTGGCTACAAAAAAACACCAAAGACCTTATGAAATCCAGGGATAAAATATGGGAACAATGGTGCACGACCAAAAACCCCTCAGATAGGCAAATATTCCTTGAACTACGTAACAAAGTCAAAAAGCAAGTAAAAGCAGACAAAGCCCTTTTCTATCAGACATCCCTAAACTCCTCCCAAAACAACCCAAAGCAATTCTGGTCCACAATTAACTCTATCCTCTACCCAGGGAAGGTAAACTCCCCCCCACAAGCCACCCCTCTCTCCAGCTATAGCATAGCTGACTCTTTCAACAAACATTTTACAGATAATGTTCTATCTTTAACTAAAAAACACTTCCCTACATCAATAACCCCAACACCCAAACCAACTCCACCCCTCCTTCCCTTCTTCCTTTCCACAGTACCCACCTCCAACATAAAAAAATACTGACAAAACTTAAACCAACAAGACTAGCAGCTGACAACCTGCCCACAGAATACCTAAAATAGCAGCTGATGTTTTAGCTTATCCCATCTCCATATTAATCAACGGCTCCATATCTGAGTCCAATGTGCCAATCTTATGGAAAATATCCCACATCATACCACTACACAAAGGCGGCCCCTTAACAGACATCTCCAACTACTGCCCCATTGCCATCCTCTTGCCTCTCTCCAAGATACTCGAAAAATGTATCAACTCACAGATATCCAATTATCTCCTAGACGATAATCTCCTCTCCTACACACAGCAGGGTTTCAGACCACACCATAGCATCACAACTGCTCTGCTCTCCTTCACTAACACCATTCTCCAACATAAAAACAATGGCCTTTTCTCCTCTGCTGTATTTCTTGACCTATCGAAGGCTTTTGATATTGTATCACACAATCTTCTACTCTCTGCACTCTCCAACCTCTCCTTTTCCATACCTGCCATCAATTGGTTGCACAGCTATCTACACGGCTGCCAGCAGTCAGTTGTCTAGCACAATGATCTATCCCCTCACCTCCCTGTTACTCTCGGGGTTCCCCAAGGCTCCATCCTTGGCCCCTTGCTTTTCTCCATTTTACCAATGACCTGCACACCGCCGCCAAACATGCCTCCCTCATACAGTATGCAGATGACTCCACTCTCATCTGCTCTGCTCCAACTCTAACAGAACTACAACAGATTACTCAAGCATCTTTCTCTTCTGTTGAAAGTTGGCTACTAAATGCTCAACTCCTCCTCAACCCAAATAAGACCAAACTCATCTTTCAACCCTCAAAATCTACCCCGAACAGCCCCCATTTCAACACACTTGCCAAAGACAACACTTCCATCTCACCAACAGCTCACACTAAGCTGCTCGGTGTACAGATTGACAACAAACTCAAATTTGACACTCACATATCACTCACAATAAAAAAAGTCCACAAAGAAATGGGTGCCTTGTATAGAAACCAACAATACCTAACCAAACCAGCCAGAATCTCTACCGCAACTTCCCAACTAATCTCAACCCTAATCTATGCATCACCCATACTCACAAATCTTCGACAATCAGACCTAAAGAAACTCAAAGCCTGCTACAATAAAATTGCAAAATTTGCATCAGAGGACTCCCACTGCAGTCACCACTGCGTCTCCCTTAGAAACCTATTCTAGTTTGAGCTCCCTCAACTCCTACACCAAACCCAACTTACCTTTGCTCATAAACTTGTAAACCACCCTCTTAAAATTCCCTCACTTCATACACTTCTCCAACCCTACCAATCCTCCAGACCCCTTCGATCCTGCAACAAAAATCTACTCCAAGTAACCAAACCCAACAACTCTGCAGGGGAAGTGCTATTCTCCTACTCCATATCCAAAATTTGGAACTCACTTCCCACTGCCCTAACTACCCTCCCTTCCAGCAGTCTCTTCAAAAATGCTCTTAAAGCGTACCTAAAATTTCACTGGCTATGTCCTTGTCCATACCCCAACTACCCCCCCTTTCTCCTGTACCAATAATTAGCTGCCAGCTCTACTATTAGTTGTCAACAGGTTATCAGTATTTCATTACTATTTCATATCCTTTAACTAGCAGATGATTGCAGTACGATGTTTATTCTTTTCTCTGTGAGAAATTAATACTACTAGGCAAATGTCTTGCACATTATATTGTTATTATACTCTGACATATGTCATTACCTGTCAGACTGTGTCTTTGCTATAAATGCACTGTTTTTTTTCCTCTGAAATGCTAGATTATATTCTTATATTATGAGAAATTTTGCTTGTCTGAATATATGGAGCCTTCCTTGTGATATTATACTCTGACATATAAGTCATTTCTCCTGTTGAATTGTGTTTTTACCATAATTATACTGTTTCTTTTTTCATCTAATATGCTAGATTGTACTCTTATATTATGTAAATCTCATATGTCTGAAGATATGGAGCTTTTCTTCCCGGGCCTCCACTGAAAATGGGCATATACCCAGTCGGACTTTCCCGATCAACAAATGTAAAATAACTAAAATACATATATATATATATATATATATATATATATATATATATATATATATATGTATATGGATCTCCTTTGATCCAGCACATTTACTTATCATCAAAATGTAAATATACGACCTCACTTTCATGTAAAAACAAAAATAAAAACAAAAAAAAAAGCAACAGAAAAGAAATAAAAACATGCAGTTTGCATGTAACATTAGTTGTACATCAATGTTTAGTGTTGATGCACAACTAAGCAAACTATTGCTGAGATGATGGTACAGTGGGGATAAGGGAATATTCGGTCTTGGAGTGAGAATATTAAAGTAGGGGGGTGCTGGGGGGCTTGCCCCCCTGCATAATCATGTTTAGTGTGTTTTTTTGTTTTTTTTTTTGGTTTAAGTTTTATTTTTATGTTTGTTTTTACACGAAAGTGCATTTTAAAAAAAATGCAATTTTGAGCAAGTGAGTTTGCGAATTTACGTTTCGATGAAATGTAAATTCCCTGGATCAAAGTACATCCATATATATATATATATCTATATATATCTATATATATATATATATATATATATATATATATATATATATATATATATATATGTGTGTGTGTGTGTGTGTGTGTGTGTGTGTGTGTATAGGTTTGCTATTGTTTGTGCGAATGACATTCTGTCAGCTGCAATGTGCCGAAAATCAGAATGTCGAATGCACAGGCATTTGTGCACCAGATAGTCGACTCCACTTATGCGAATGCACTACTGCATTTGCATAAGTGTAAGTCGACTATCTGCATGGAGATCGCGGTACAGTGGGGAGTGGAAATTCATCCACATTCCCATTGTAGTGCAATCTTTGAGTTAGAATATATTTACATCATCTCCAATACGGCTATCACGTGGTAGTTTCAACAACAATGTCGAGTCAAATGCGTCGAGCATCTGGTTCGACATTGTCAATGTTAGTTGTTTTTACTTTCAGTATTACTATTCGTTTATTTGAACGAAAAATGTTTTTCCATTCGAATAAACAATAGTAAACCATATATATATATATATATATATATATATATATATATATATATATATCTATATAGATTCTTCAAGAAAGTTTTGAAAAAAGGCAGGCATCCCTTAAACATTTTTGACCACTCATTGGGATAGTAATTTTAAAGTAAGGGTTCATTAAGGCTGTAATATAAAATAGTGTACTTCTTAGGATGAAGTAAAGAGGAAAGGGGTTCTTAAAAACTTTATATTAGGTGCAGTGTCTCCTTTATAAGCAGTATGTAATAAGCTTCTGCTCTCTGTAATACATTGACTTTACTTAAGGAATCAAAAATATTTTTGTTAATAACAGTATTTTACAATATTTGTAAATGGCGGCAGCATTGCTGCTGCTTTGCAAAGATTTTTATGTGCTTTCATAGAATACAAATTTTTAAACTTAAATATCTATTTATCTCAACAATACCCACTTTGCATCCAGGACTGATGGATACCCATATTGGTGAGCCCAGAAAAAGTTCTTCTTTAGCAGGGCTAAAATCCTCCTTTTTTTACTTTGCTTCAACTTCCCCTCTGCAACTATAGTACTGCCACCTCTCATCTCATGAATAACTCTGTTTTAAAATACCTGCCCAACCATACTAACTCTCTTTACCATTTAATTTCCCTTTAACATTATTTTAGCTAATGTTTCCTCTCTTTAACCATCATAACCAAACTCTACTTCCTATTTATCTGTTGAAATCTCCATGTAATTATCTGAATACACAAACTCACAATGCTTTTCTTTGTTATAATTGTGTAACAATTTATGTCAACATTGTATTTTGCATTTGTCAAACTGTTTTAAATAATGGCTTTGTTAATAATACTTGTGGAGCTTTTCTCCCCGGACCTTCATTGACAATGGGCCAAAAACCCAGTCAGACCTCCGCGCGGTAAACAAATGTAAAATAAATAAATTCTTATTATTACAGCATTATAATAAGGAAGGATTTATGATTCTCTATAAGGAGCATGACAAAAGGATACACCAAAACCTGAGGCATACTTAGAATCTCTATGAATCCCCTTAGTTGTGATTTAAAAACTTATCATACACAGTCTTTAAGTATAAGCATAGTGCATGTTTTTCTTCTTGTACCCTCTTAATATATATATGGACCATGCATCAACAGAAGCGGCTATAAGGGTAATGGTGTTGGCTAATAATAATCTATGTTTCAGGATGCACGGTTGGCAAAGAGACAATTGGTTGCTTATCCCAAATGGAAAGTAAGATTCAGTTTGTAATCTAGTTTATAAGGCCAATAACGTAATTATAGGTGTTTATCACTGTATTGCTTTGCAAGTTATTTATCTTACTTTGGTCTTTATTAACCTGTACATCATCAGAGAAATATTTGAATATCTTCAAAGGAGATTGATAGAGACCTCACCATGTAGTGGGGATGGGGTATATGTATACCCACATTTTAACCATGAGGAATATCTTACTGGACCAAGGCAAATTTCTGCCCAAAACAACTTAAAGGCCCCTTCCAGACTTGATCCTCAGAACATGTGATTGAAGAGAGGTATAAAGTTTAGTCTGGAGGGAAGCAGGAGGCAACCTTGGAGTCCAGTCATATAACATCCGTTAGTAGAGTTTGATATTCTCCTCCTGGAATATCAGATGCAGCTCCCATCCAATTATGAGGAAGAAAGGATTACAGAGGTTAAGCAGGGAAAACCTTCATATTGGTGGCCTTCAGGAAACTAAGATGCTGGTGAGAGACCAACACATTTTTACTGTTTTATAAAGCAAAGAAAATAAAGACAAGAAAACAAAACATTTTGTAACATTCAATAAGACAGAAAAATACAAATCATAAGCCATGAGGAGAGAGAAAAGTGTGATCTTCCTTTTACTTAAGGTCCTATGATTCACAACACAATTAATGAAGAAAAGTTGTGTAGAGATATGGCAGTTTGGAAGGGAAAAATATCATCAGACCACTGGGTCTACAGAATGTTTATGTCACCAGCAAGAATGACTCAAGATTCTGTCTAGAATCCTTTAGTGCATAGTTTTATCCATACACAATGCTGTATTAATGCTTTAACCTAATATTCAACCCTGGGTTCAGCTACCTATATGACAAAAAGCAATACAGCAAGAATGCACAGTCACTGTTAAAAGGACTAATTAACTTAGAAAGGGTTGGTAGATGACAAATAATAAAGACTCACTAGGTTCAGTGATTTTGTGTGTTCATTTTGATTATACATATCCCCCAAGTAAGAGACAGAAACAGTGTCCACACTAGATATAAAATAAATTGTCCTCTCTAATCATGCCTGTTTGATATCATTTTTAAACATACAACAAACTCAGTAATTTTTAAATCCTGGAGACTGTCTCACTAAACAAAGAGGACTGAAAAAGACAGAAGGTTGAAAATTTGTAGGAGATGTCTTTAAAAAGTATTAATGTTGTGTAAAGCATGGAGTTTAAGTTGGTGTAAAGGTTGAAGGAACTGGTTTTAGAGCTGAAATAATGTTCTCTTTATATGCTTTTTCCCTTTATTTCATCATGGCCATCATGCCTCCTACTACTAAACGTCAACCTGGTGCAATCCTAGCAGTGATGGGAATCCCAGTGTGGAGATTCTTTCAGATCCATTAAGGCAAGCAATTCAGAGGACCCATCATCCTGACAGACATCAGAGACTTTGTATCTTTGACGGTTTCCTGTCAACTGAGGCTATTTTGTATTAATACCCTAACACTGCCCCTTTGTAGTCACATGGGCCACAAGGACCACATTTTCTTTCCTATCCATGCATCTGTGCATCTCTGTGTGCAAAGACAAGGGCTACCTTCAGTGCCTTGAGTGAACATGAATACATTCTCCCTTAATTGGCCTCCCATTACAGGTATACTCCTTCCAACTGGGAGGGGTCAGGCCATGTTTGGAGCAGTGGGCATAACTGGTGGGGACCACCATTCCTACACTCAGGTAGACCCTAGATAGAAACTAGTATCCCTCCTCACTGGATGGCATGCACATCCTCCATGTCTGTGCCAATAAGCAGCTCAGCCACAAGTCATACTTGGGTCACCTAGGCCATAATCAGGGTTTTGCCCAGTATGCCAAAAGCACTGGCAGTTTTTTAGAGCTAAATTAATGTAATAACAAATGTGATTTTAAAGAGAAAGGCAAGGGATAATATTTCAAGGTAAAGAAAACTCAATTTGAAAATGGTCAGGATCACAGATACAGGGACTGTGGGCAAAACAAGGAATTAGTCACTGAAGAGGAAAAGTTAAAAATGAATGTAAAGTTTTAAAATATCTCCTGTGTTGAAGCAGACACAATGCAGCTGGGTAATTATTATAGATCTGCATGTGGTATTCAGGCATGTGGTCCTCGAGACAGATGAGTAGCTTGCTCCAATTACTCAACTGCCTAGGAGTGCTTTCTGACTTGCTCAGTGTCATATAGTAGCCAAACAGACCTGGGATATTAAACACCGGACTACAGGAAGAAGCTTACTAACAGCTCATAGCCTTAATCATCTGTGGTAACTGCTAGACTATCATTGCTACTGTTAAGTATCTAGGACAGCAAGCCTAGATGTATAATTTGGCTCTCTTAAAATTAAAAGCCAAGGACAGTGTCACACTTGAAGATAAGTATATTAAGGAATAATTCAAACAGTTCTTTACAGAACTACAAATATAAGTATACTAAGGAAGAATTCAAACAGTTCTTTACAGAACTACAAATATAAGTATATTAAGAAACAATTCAAACAGTTCTTTACAGAACTACAAGTATAAGTATATTAAGGAAGAATTCAAACAGTTCTTTACAGAACTACAAATATAAGGATATTAAGGAAGAATTCAAACAGTTCTTTACAGAACTACAAATATAAGGATATTAAAGAAGAATTCAAACAGTTCTTTACAGAACTGCAAATATAAGGATATTAAGGAAGAATTCAAACAGTTATTTACAGAACTACAAATATAAGGATATCAAGATGAAATTCAAACAGTTCTTTACAAACTACAAATATAAACATATTACGGAAGAATTCAAACAATTCTTTACAGAACTACAGATTTAAGCATATTAAGGAAGAATTCAAACAGTTCTTTACAGAACTACAAATATAAGGATATTAAGGAATAATTCAGTTTTTTACATAACTACATATAAAAGGATAGTAAGGAAGAATTCAAACAGTTCTTTACAGAATTACAAATATAAGCATATTAATGAATAATTCAAACAGTTCTTTACAGAACTACAAATATAAGGATATTAAGGAATAATTCAAGCAGTTTTTACAGAACTACAATTATAAGGATAGTAAGGAAGAATTCAAACAGTTCTTTACAGAACTACAAATATAAGTATATTAAGGAATAATTCAAACAGTTTTTTACATAACTACATATATAAGGATAGTAAGGAAGAATTCAAACAGTTCTTTACAGAATTACAAATATAAGTATATTAATGAATAATTCAAACAGTTCTTTACAGAACTACAAATATAAGGTATTAAGGAATAATTCAAACAATTCTTTACAGAACTACAATTATAAGGATAGTAAGGAAGAATTCAAAAAGTTCTTTACAGAAATACAAATATAAGGATATTAAGAAAGAATTCAAACAGTTCTTTACAGAACTACAAGTATAAGGATATTAAGGAGGAATTCAAACAGCTCTTTACAGAACTACAAATATAAGGATATTAAGGAGGAATTCAAACAGTTCTTAACATAACTACATAGAGGCCGAGCTTTCAATGTTTCTCATAATTTGGATGCCTTTGTCACAGAAATTAGGATATAGAATAGAGCCCAAAGAGAAGTATTTATAAGGCAATATTTATGTAGAGGAAATAGAGCCATTAGTTTGCTGTTCCCCATCAAGGCACCAGGAATAGATAGATGACTTTTCTGTAAATTTGTTCAAAGTAGTAAGCTAGAACCCTTGTAAAGAACCTTGCATATCAATTTAGTACTGTAAGGGCAGGTTTGATTATTCATATAAATATGAATGGAATACTTATTACTATTATCTTCTAAATGGCTTCCGACATAGAAGATGTGCAGAAATTTAAACCATTTTCACTAAAAAACTTCAGTTTAAAAATATTTGCTGAGGTCCTAGCTAAAAGGATAGAGGTAGCACTTGCATACGTATTTGACTCAGGTCATAATGGCTTCACAACAAATACACAATTTGCTGATAATTAGATGAGACTTGCAGTCTTATGGCAAAGAAGAGCTGGAACACTTCAGACATAAGAGTGATATAATTTGATAGTAAAAAAAGCTTTAGATAGAATTTTCTATGAATATTACTTTAAAATTTGGATGGGAATAGGATTTAGGGGCAGCTTCTTAGTTTAAATCCATGCTCTAAATTTCCATACTAGCTTTTAAGTAAATGATGAAGGGGGGGGGTCTATCAGATTGAGCTAAAATCAAAACAGGTACCCCATTGGTTTGTTCCCTCTATCAAACTCCTGTTATTTTGGTAATGAAAGAGTTTACATTTAGAAATCTCCCATTAAGCTGCCAACATTATTCTAGCTTCAGGATACAGAATATGCTCACCAATTTAGTTTTAGACTCAAAGGATAGAAATTTTGTACTAAAATGTATTCCCATAACCCAGAGGTGATTGGGGTTTACCACGTATAACTCCTTATGCACCTGTGTTTAATTTAACACACATTATTTGTATCACCAATATTACAGTCAAGTCAGATACTGGTGGTAATGCAATACACCTCAGAGGATTTACATGTGTAGTTATTAAAATTGAGACAAGATGTAAGTGTTAGAGGAGATTTATTATGGAGAAAGCATCTGAAAAATGTAATATATGATAACAATATAGTCAGACAATACTCAGCTCCTCTCCAGGTTTGCAATAAAATGACTTAAAGCAGATGTGAATGCTTTAGTCCATCTTAGTAATTCATCCTCCTTGATAACACATAAAGGATTCAAAGACAAGGAAAATTCAATTTGCAAGGGTCAGACAAGTTTGTATATAAAGAAATAAAATCAACAGGGCATAAGATAAAATGGTATAGCAATTTGAAAAGAAGGTTACCTTCATGAAAGAAGTAGGTCATTGTCAAAAGAGATAAAGTCGGTTGTATTTGTAAAGACTTAAGGGAGCTGATGTAGTACTAAGAACAATTCAGAATAGATTAAAAGAGAAAGGCATTGAAAAGTAAATAAAGGTCGTCAGGAAA